>NW_017536296.1:1413099-1413854 GCF_001853355.1 Bactrocera latifrons | reverse complement strand
TTTAATAGAGACCTTTTTTGGATACGTTGAAAATTCTTGCAGTGCAAGAGTTAAAACACCAATAGCAATCTTATCGCTATATAAAAAAGATACCTTTAACCACTTTACCGTTGGAAGTTTTCGAAAAAGGCTCAAAAATAACCGCTCGACGTTCGGAGCACTCGGAGTGCACACCTCAAACTTTAAACGCATTTTTCTCAAAACACACTCTTTTAAATTGGCGGACATGATTTAACGCCTGGACGATATCCCTACTAGATCAATAATTATAATTTGTTGACAATGTTATGACAATATTAATTTAAAACAAACATGGCGAAAAATTAAAAAAAAAAAAACGTAGTTTTTAAGAATAAATTGGGTTTTTGTGTTTCAGATGATCTAAACATGAGAAATCGTGTCCGCCAGTGAAAAAACGCATCTCATTCACCCAGCCATTTCTCCGACAGATGTCATGAAAAAATTCCGAAAAAATTTGCTTGTACACTCCACGACATACTTAATGATATGTGAAAAACATTCAATTTTGTAGGATAAATATTTCTATAAAAAAAAAAAATGTCAAAAAACCAGGCCGACCCCTTAAGTGATATCTTATAGTCTGAATGGATAACCACTAAATTTTTCTAAAATTTTCAACATTCTCCCATGTCTATTAAGGAATTAGAAGGAATTCTTGATGAAGAGCGTGAAACCGATGTCGAAAAATCATAAAGATGACGTAAACCCTAAAAGTTAAAGCCTCTATTTTCATA
>NW_017536296.1:1393912-1412274 GCF_001853355.1 Bactrocera latifrons | reverse complement strand
GGAGATTTCTTGACCTAACATGTCAAATGTAAAAAGTTTGTACCTCCATCAGTCAGTTTGGCTTCAAATCTAGTAAATAATTAGTTTCATTTTACTCGATACCATGGAGAARGTCATTATGGGTATCAAAAAAAAATATTGGCAAGTTTCCGATCACTTAACTAATTTCAGCAGTGTTTTATTTTAAGTCAGGTGGCAACTCCATTTACTTACTACGTTTACTTTGGAGACATATTTTAAGTTTTAAGCAAATTGTACCAATATGTTCTTTAAAATCAGGTGGCAACTCTAAAAAGTAATATTGGTGCCAAGTTTGCTATAAAACTTTTATTGACACATACATATTTGCAAAATTTAACCTTTAATTAAATTTCAATACTCTCTTATTTCGAATCRGGTGGCAACTTCATAACAATCTAAACCATGTCTTAAAGCTCTTAATTTAACGGCTTTACAACTAACACAACTTATAATCAAAATTTGAAAGTTTTTTATTTTTAGTTGGGTGGCAAGTCCATATCATAGTAATTTTTAAAATAAAAGTTAGAAAGATTTTTAAAACAATATCTAACTTTAAGTTCAAAAATTGTCGAATAACTTTTAAGTTAAGTGGCAACTCCATACAATAATAATTTTAAAATAATAGTTAGAAAGTTTCTTAAAACAATGTCTCTTAAACAAAAATTGTTTCGATATTTTGACTATAGCCACCAAAATTCTAGAGCGATCCCTAGTAACCTCGTTCATGTACTTACRTAGCACATATTTATACCCTGAAGAGGGTAATTTATACGCCTGTATATTAGCGAACTAGCCCTTCAGTGTTTATGATATCCATCTAAAATTTTTCACATCTCCTTTTCTCTCCTAAAAACTGCTCATTTGTCAAAACCGACGATATCAGACCATTATAGCATATAACTGCCATACAAACTGAACACTTTGAATAAAATGGTTGTATCGCAAACTTCTTCATTTTACGAGATATCTTCAAAATTACTGTCTAAAATAATGGTGCAATCTCTGAAGAAATTGTTGAGATCGGATATCTATAGCATATAGTTGTTATACAAACTGAACGATTGGAATCAAATGTTTATAAGGTAAGCTTCTTCATTTGATGAAGTATCTTCAATAAAATTGGCATAGATCATTGGCGAAAACAATATTATACTCTTCCATGAAATGGTTCACATCGGATTACTATAACATATAGCTGTCATACAAACTAAACGATCGAAATCAAGTTCTTATGTGGAAAACTTTTTGGTTTGACAAAATATTTACACGTAACTTGGCAGGAATTTTTATGAACAATGAAGCTATAATCTGCGAAAATATTTTCAAGATCGAAACACTATATCATATGGCTGCTATATAAACTGAGCGATCAATATCAATATTAATTTCTCTTTCTATCCTTTTATCCTGTGAAGGATATACTAGCTTCGGTTGCAACCGAACTTAACCCTTCCTTACTTGTTCTGCGTTTATATTCGTGTGTACGTATATTTCTTAAAAAAAAATGGCATATTCAGCGCTGCGCACGCTCATAAATGTTGCAAAAACTCATAATGGCGTTCCTCAGTTCTGACGTGCAACGTTCCTTGCCGCATAGGCACGCCACATGCTTCTCCATATTTTTTTCTACTTTCTTCTTTTCCGCCAACTGCTTACTCATAAATGATATTGAGTTTTTTTGCCCGTTTTGTTGTGGTCATGCATTTTATGCAAGTTTCCATGCTTCACCTTCTTTGCGTTGTTTTTTTTTTTTTTTTTTTTCAAAATAAATATGCACAACGTTACAAATAGCCCACACACATGCATACATAAACAGCGACATACATTCAAATGTATATGTTTGTGTGCCTTTCATATTTCTGCGTTCACGAATGCGCGTGTACGTTTTTGCCATTTTTGCAGCCACAATGCATATAACCATAATATTTGCAACATGCCACAACCATTTTTGCATGCAGACAATTCGACGTGCACCGCAGCAATCGCAACCACAATCGCAATATCATCCACAACGGGGAAGTCAAAACCAACGCCATCGTCGCCGCCGCCACCGCCACATTGCTCCACGCATTGTGCTGCGTTCCGGGCGGCCACGCCTTTTTCGTCGGCATTGCGTACTTTGCCGAAATGCTTTGCGGCGCATTTAAAAAATCCATAATCASTGAAGCGAATGAGCATAGAAACGAATGAACTATGAAAAATTGTAYCTTCGCGTTCGCTTTAAAAGAATAAATGAATCGAAGTTAAAGCATCTTTCTCGCTATCACATCGTTGTTGTAAAGTCGAAATTAAGGTGATGAAAGTGATGAGACCAGATAAAAGCAGAAAGTGTTCGACAATCCAAATGAGGTCCCGTATGGGGGTGAATTGGGAGGAGCAGCTTCTTTCGCCTAAAATAACTCTTAGCTTTGAGAGAACCAGAACCCAATTTTAGAATATAATATATTGGTGTGACCGATAATCGAACCTACAAACTTTTTAGTGACAGTTACACTTTTTGGTATATAGGAAATCTCTCAACCGTGTTCCATAAAAGTGGATCAAAATACCCCGTCGACATCTACGTGGCAACTACGAGATTTTTGAACCGTGTTCCATAAAAGCGGAACAAACTACCCCATCGACAATGGGCATATCCATGGCATACATAGAATTAGATTAGTGAATATACAAGCGCGTAATCAACTCGGCGATAGATCTTCCATATCCAACGCACAAAATAAAGACAACTGTTCTCGAAGTTTCCAAAGTTAATTCGAACCGTAGAGTTCCTTGACGCAACGACGGACAAGTCATGGTTCTACCACAATATCATCTATTGGGCACACTCGGTTCTAATAAGTCAGAAAGAAAGTGCCGAATTTTCATTCGAGACTAGATAAAAACCCTTAGACCTCTATATTTTTAGAAATTCACCGTTAATCATTAGCTTCTTTAGGATATGATCACAAAGTTTTCCTGAAACTTCCGATATTAGTCGGTGACTCCCACCAATCTATATATATAAAAATGAAACCCGTTTTCCGTTGTCACGGCATCACGTGTAAATGGCTGAACCGATTTGGCAGATTTTTTTTTTTTTTTTTTTTTTTTTTTTTTTTTTTTTTTTTTTTTTTTTTTTTTTTTTTTTTTTTTTTTTTTTTTTTTTTTTTTTTTTGTAGTTTTCTAATACTCTGTACAAGGTTCTTATGGAAAAAAATATTAAGCAAATCTCTCAGAAAAATTGAAAAATATACATTTAATTTTGCATATTTTAAAAAACGCGCGTAACGAATATAAAYGTCATTCAATTTAAATGTCAACGTCATTCAATTACAAAAAAAAATTRTGGTAATCTGTTTTCRTGTAAATTTCATTAAGTTTTTGATAACGAGCATTATTTTAAAGACTAAGTAGTTTTTTGTTTGCTAATAAGTGTTTATTAATCACGGTAAGTTCAATTCACCTTATATCGATTTTTGGTAACTTTTGGTGACTACACAACATTACAATTTGGTAGACATGGTTAAACAGAGAAAAATATGAGATCTTTTTATTTTCAGTTGGATTTTCGTTTTTAACAATGCCATCAACCATACGTACAAATTTAGGCCGCAGAACTCGAAATACGGCAAGTCAAAGAAATATAAGAGCAAATCAAACAAATGAGCAACGCGAAGCTCAAAATGAACTATGTACAAAGGAATCGAAATCAACATAGAAATGTTGTGTTTAATCCCCACAGAGCTGCATTCTGTTATAATGTGGCAATTGATTACAGTTCAGAGCAAAATGTTGCTATTGGACTAATGAATATTGTGTGATTGAAATTCAAAAATGAAGCCCCTGGATTGTGTTGCGCCAGCGGCCAAGTCAAACTGACGCCATTGGTACCACCAGCCGARCCACTACATTCATTAGTTTCCGGAAATGGGCCAGAATCTAATCATTTTTTGACTCATATCCAGCAATACAGTAATTGCTTCCAAATGACTTCCTTTGGCGCAACAAAAGTTATTCGAGRCAATTTATGCCTACTTTCAAGGTAAGTAAGTATAAAGGCAAACAATTTTATTTAGTTTTAGAAACATGTAGCTGGTGCAAAATATGTTGAGCCAGTGTTGTGTAGATGTGTTTACAAAGTGTTCCAATAATTGATAAAGCCTACTACGAGTACCTAAAGCTGCMATGGAAGGCTACTCTTCAATGTTGAGGTTTAGTTTTAATTTGAAATGATCTATAAACTATTTTGACAGAATTTCGCGACCCACATGGTGGTACAAACAATTTGCTATACAATTACCTAAATACATATTTATATTCTTGCAGATTCAGGGTCAAATATATCATCGAACAGGTTCCTTATTGCCAATGCCTGATGAAAACTTTAAATTTTTGCAAATATATTTTATGCGCGATTCAGCAAGAGAAGTCGATCAGCGTTGCGCACACAGCAACTCAGTGGAAAGATCCATTGTGGAAAAACTTCAAACATTTTTCCATCAACACAATGAATTAGTTGCATTATTCACAACTGCATTAGACCGCATGCCATCAGACAATCATAAAATTGTCATCAGAGCCGATAAGGCGCCTGCAGGACAACATGATGGACGTTTTAATGCGCCAACACTTGATAAAGTGGCTATTGTCGTCGAGGGAGAAAATTTAGAAAACCGAGACATTGTTTTACTTCGGCAGAACGATCAACTTCAGCGTGTGTCTGAAACACATCGATCATGTGATGCCTTACAATACGCTAAGGCGGTACGAAGTTCGCCGGGTCAGCTAGTACAAAGATATTTTTTTATACCTAGCACACAATTCGTTGTATTCTCTGTCTAATTCATAGTATTGGTGGCATACACTAATTATCTAGGTATATGTTTAACTTATAAACCAAAAATATATGCAAATGTGTCTAGAGGTTTGAGGCCCACAAACTGATGGAATCTTCCAGTATATATTTTTYTCAAAAAAATAGTTATATAACCTTCAAATTTCAGAGAGGACTTCAAACGAAATTTCTCATTGACTTCTATCAGTTCTGGAGACACTAATAAACTGATACATAAGGAGACGCGTTCCGAAGGATGCCTATTGTAAAAGTAATTCAGTGGATACTGCCCTGCATAATATCGTGTCATAATTTGAGGAAGTCATTAGGGTTAAGGCATTCACCTAGATATTGAGCTTTCAATAACGTCCTGCCGGAAGCATTCGTTACTGCTCTGGACGGTATTGGGGTTGAATCAAGCCTCAAACATCTCGCTTTCAGACTTCTGGGTGACAGAGTGATTGAAACGGAATGGGGCAACACTCGTGCTCCACGAAATGTGAGTACGGGAACTCCACAGTGAAGGTCTTTATCCTCGTCTATGGATCCTGGGCGTTAACGTCCTACTTAAAAACCTTGCGAATCGTAAAAATGTGGCACTTATGGACAAAGGAAAGTTCTTAAGTTCTCAAGTTCATGGGTATCAGAGCGTCGTAAAAAATTGAGTAGTCGGAAGTGGTTTCGCCATCAACCCAAATAAAACCGAGATAGAACCGATATGGTTTTATTTACCAGAAGATGCTAGATCCCGGCTGCCGCAAATGAGRGTCATACGTCTGCAACCGGCGGATACAGTGAAATATGTAGGGCTCATATTGGATAGGAAGCTTTCATGGTAGCCGAATATAGGAGAGAGAAGAACAAAGGCATCAGCTGCCTTATGCTGCTGCAGAGGAGCCATTGGCAAAATGTGCGGTCTCTCACCGAAAGTAGTTCTCTAGATGGAGTGGAGGAGTCTGGAAAAGATCACACTTGCAAAGAAAATTGAGAATGTTTAACGGACGGCGCTCATCAACATCTGGGTGMATTAAAGTTCACTTCCGCAATGGCACTTAACGCCATCTCGCACAGTGTGCCCGTAGACATTGTCGGCGGTTCAAGGTTCCTAAAAGAACAAGTATCTGAAATCCTCACACACTTTGACTTACACCGGATTACTAGGAGCACGCAGTCGCCAAACAGAACTCTGGCGGCTCCTTCTCTGCCCACATACCGGCTGTGACTTTGAAGAACTCGTTGGAGGAGAGTTKCAGTGAGCTTCTTTACGAATGGGTTAAAGCTTAAAGGGAAGGTTAGTGGAGGCCATTTAATAAGTTCGCAAACAGGAGATCTTTTGTTATATAGCTTCATAAAGGTCTACATAAAASAGTCTATATAAGATCTCTCTAGATCAGCCATCTAACCTAACCTAATCGAACTATCAGTTCGTTGAAAAAAGAAACGGACCCCTCCGAGCCATAATATTAATAAACTAAGCAACTTACACGAAGTAAGATAGCATAGACTATCTTACTACGACTGGTTGAGTTTCTACTATTCGACATCCAATCTGTCGTCCGAGTCAAATAAGCTTGTGACCTTCTGCCGAAGAAAATAGTTTACTGAAAATATAATATAATTTAACTAAAGAACTAGCTTAACATAAATACTTTTAATCTTTATAGGAATAATTTGATCTGTATATTGTTTTCATCATCTCTAGATTGAGTAAAARCAAGTAAGACAACTTGMTTCTAAACTAAAGCTTYCATGATGTAGAACATTTGGCTGATTTCGTAAATTACTACGAACCATTACAAACACCAARAATAACGGTAGTCGTATAAGAAAATACAGATTCAGATATTATTTATTCTGCCGAACCGTTCAGATATTTGAGAAATCTCGGCTCGTACCTAATTGGCTCCAATATATAAGACTAAGTTAAGCAACTCCCTGGTATCAATCCATACTAAGATCGAAGACCTCAAGATCAATTAGCTTTGGAAGCTTCTTTTTCTTTTACTCTATTSTCGTAAGCCATTCCTATAAAGAAAAAATATTAATCTGCCAAAATGGAAGTATTAGAGACAACTCTCGTAAAATAAAACCGCTAATGTCTTTTTCATTTCATTGTATTAAACAGTTCCAAATTAAATATTAGTATATTTTCACCTGTTCACAACTAATTCATAATAAAGGCTGAAAAATTCTACTCTTCGTGGTTGCTTTTCAATAAATAACCCGAAAGTAGAATTCCAAAATTCGCCAGAAATGCAAAGAATGTCTCTCATAATGATAAATACGCCAACAAAGTAATTATAGTCGAAGTAGTAATCGAAAGCGCTGCAAAGACAAATGCAAACAACGCCACATAACGTGCTAATGAACTTGGCTAACGCCAAGCCAACCAAGCAAGCAGCCATCAAAGCCTTCACCAATTCGTTCGCCAGGCTTCTTTCTATCAAATGAACGCCGGGTGCTGCATAATATGCAAGCGTGCAAAAATTTTGTCGCCATTAAATGGAATGCAATTMTAATTGGCCTCTTATGGCGCGAGCAAAATTTTTATACCCGCATGCAATAGCTTGGTGGGATGTTATTTTTCACTTAAGAATGTTTTGTAATAGAAAAATTGTTGTGAAATTATTGAGATAGCAGATAAAAAATAACAATATTTTGGTCAATCGATTAACCTTATATGATAACAAAGGTTTCATAAATTTCATTAAGTGGAAGTAGTTTAGGTTAGTTTCAAGGGCTGAGCTTCAAGATGGAATCACACTTGGACTCTTAAAGGTTTTTATAAAGTCAAGTATTAAACTCTTGTATCAAATCTTAAAAATCGGCAAAGTACTTTTAAGGCCATACCACTGCCCATGGCGTTTTGTTGCTGTTCCCACGAGACARCGGGATGTCAAAGGTTGAGCTCCCATTTGTTTAAGTTTTGGGCTAGTTTTTGTGGGGGCTCGAAGTAACACCATCTTATTTCAATATATATATACATACAAATAATTCACTACATATATACTCTATATATATAAAATAACGATTTCTATCATTCACAAAATTCTAACTCGACTCAAGTGCAAATGCAGTCTCCTTTCAAAAAGCTACGTCAGCCACCGTTTACTGAACTTTGGCCACCTCGCTTAAGCTCTTTACAACAGCTATTTAATTTATAATCAATTTATGGTCATCATTACAGCACATTTGGTAATTTTCGGTTGTGCGCCGTCCACCTTAATGCGGTCCCACAGAGTAGTTAATATATGTATAAGCCCCTATAAGACATAAGTGTCAAAATCTATTAGAGCGAATAGCCATTTATTTTAATAGTATTGCGTTTGGATTAGTTACTAATCGACGAAGTTTATGACGATATAAAAAGCAGGTTTCTAAATGTTTATTCATGCACATAATTTAAACACTTTTTAACTCTTAGTTGACAGTTATGAGTGTGGGAGCACTTATTTGACTTTTTTTAAATATTTTTTCTTGACAAATTATAATTGATATTTTATTGAGAAGTTATTRGTTGCAGTTTTTAATCTTCGACAAAAAACGCTAGTGAGTTTTCAGCAGCCAATTTAGAGTTGCTCTATCATTATTTTTCAATTCGTAAAGGCATATGACAGGTTTCTGTTAGTAGTTTCTAWTTATGAAAGTAAATAAAGATCATAAATTCATTTGACACCTCAAAACCTTAGAAAAAAATATTTTGAATGCTAAAAATAATACCACGGAAAGTATATAAAGGTTATTGAATCTTTAGTTAGCAGATTAGTTGAAACGTCTCCGGCCTGACAGATAGATGGCGCGACTAAAATTAAATCCATACGATTTTCAGTTAGCCATAATCTTCAAAACGTTATAAGGTTATGAATTTGACAGATGTCCTATAACAAGTTTATGAAAAGTTGTACTCAGTGTTGGTTACTGAGTGTTGGTTACTGAGTACAACTYTTCATAAACATGTTATAAGACTCCGCTGAAATGGCTTTTGTCGCATTCAGCGAATGGTTCTAACGACTACAATGGACTCATGGCGCGTTAACTAGATTTTTTTGTTTCGAACACAAAAAATGAGGGGAAAGSGAACCAAATCTGGGGAATACTGTGGTTGAACGTTGACTTTTGCTTCGTGTTTGGCCGGTTCTGTCGAGAAATTACTTTCCGTAGACGCCTCAAAACAGTGAACTAGTATTCCTTATTGAACGTTTAACCGAGTGCAACGAATTCATTTCACGGTAAACCATACGACGGCAACAAAAGAAAACGATGAGCAGCACTTTGAATTTTAACCGAGTTTAACTTGAACAATTTAGAGTTCCCCTCATCAACCCAGGATTCGTTACGAGTGGTGATGCGTTTGATGTATGTAAGGTTCTCAGCTACGTCGAGCATCTCAKTTATGACCCCTACTGGACCGTTTTTGCAATAGATTCCGGTATTTTGCTACGAGTGTAACACAGTCACGTTTCCAAACTGTCGCCAACCGAACTTTAACCGAAATGTGTTGAGTCGATCCTCTTCTATCTTTCTGATGCCAACAGGATAATTTTGAAAAAATTTTGCTTTAACTTTTTCAATGATATCCTCATTATTAGAAGTGGATGGACGACTCGCATGTGACGATTTTTCGATGGCTTCACAACCTTCACGGAATGGTTTGTGCACTTGAAGTCTTTATATTCGTGATAAGTATACATCGCAAAACACTTCTACAAAATTTTCAACAATTCTCTAGCCTTGTTTCTTTTGGAAACACAAAACATTTCAAGCGAACTCGTTCAATTCATTTCTCTGTTGTAAAAATCGCCTAACAAACTTTTTATTTAGTCTAGTTTCTCGCTTTCTTACTGCACGGAACATAACACTCTCCCCCACTAAATACACAGCGACCATATTCACAAATGGGACGAAGGAGTACAGACTTGACCTTCATATYGCTGTCGATGGCGTTAARATTCCGACTGTCACTAATCCTAAGATTTTAGCTGTGACTTACGGCAGCCTTTGCTCCTTCATACACACACGATCGCGATTATTGCCAAAGTACAGAGCCGCAACAAAAAATAGTGGAGCCCGTATACTCCGAGTTATGGAGCATAATTATCCCCTCTCCARRYRGTTTCTGCTGGGGTACTTTCGCAGAAACCATCTCAGTAGTCACCTGCTTGAAGCGGTTCCGCCACCTAGAAGCATCAAGAGTCCTTTCTCAACTACGTCGACGTCATAAAACAATACGCCGATCAGACTTCGAACTCAACCAACTTCAGACATGCACTGACCGCCATAGACAGTGGAGCCATTCACCCCTTCACAGATGTCCGTTGAATGAATGGCGTATTTCTAGTAATATCACCAYCCATTTCAGACGAAGAGCWCGAGTTGCCGCGAGAATCGAGAGTAACCCTTTCGCAACTTCGTTCTGGATATTGWAGCCAGTTAAAGTCCCACTTATCCAGAATAAACYCGCACATATTAAACACAAGTCCAGCGTGTAATTAGTTCTCGCAAGACACTAGCAACCTGYTAACCYTACACATCTGACAMTTTACTCAATTTGGTATGACCCCATCGAAGCAGCAAACTTCCTGGGCCTACCGTTGGATGACATCGATGAACAACTTATCTAATTCTTACCATCCTAACTAGAATTAGGTGCCGCTTACAACAACAACAAAACAATGATTCATATTGAGAGATCAAATTTCAGACGAACATACAAACGTTGTACCGATCTAAGAATATTTTTTGTATTGATTCGCTTTGCACTCGCACTTTAAATAGACCAGTCCGAGTCAAATTTGATCAGATGGTATTGCTGGATTATCTGTTTATAGCTTGATGTACGGTTACTTGGGAGCTATTGGATGGAACCTTCTATCAAAAAAAAAGTTATCTGATATGAGAAGAATAACTAATCCATTGCTCTACAAAACTATATACATATACATATGTACGAGTATGTATGAGTCCACATGAGTAAGTACTTATGACCCCACATTATGTTAGTTGTACACACGGTTGCATTTATTTATTTATGCAAAGCCATGCTCAGCACTTGACATACATACATATGCACAAACCGACGCTCATGTATCAATTACTAACAGCTACTGGAATTACTAACTGTATACTTTCGGTTATATGCAGTAATTTTTCGCACCCATTCCAAAAAGGGCTATATTTAAGTGCCGTCAAAATAATAGACATTTGCGGTTGTAACTGTGACCGTAGTTGTTGCTGCTGTTAGCATTTCACATGCAAACTGTTGTTGTTGTTGCTGTTGTTGCTATAGTACCTATTGTTGAAGCTACTGCCATTGCTGTGGCTTATATTAATAATAGTAGTAGTATTTAATGGTTATGCTTTGCATCACAACAACTAACAACTTAAATACAACAAAAAGAACAACAACAGTGCAAGTGCGAAACTTTGCCACCACTTGATGTGATGCAATATATAAGCACATAGCTACTATATTTATAAACACGTAAACAAAACGAAAAGGTCGTAACACCAACAACGACAACAACAGCAATAAATAGACAACAACAACAGCGTCACATTGCATTACAATCATCTCATCACCCGGCCAAGTCAATGCGCATACGTGCAAAATACTTACACTCACAACAACAACAAGCAACAAAGCAGTAACCGCAATGGCAGACACACACACACACATACACACACAGAGTTGTACGTGTGAGCCAAGTATTTGTATTTTAGCAACAATGGCTGCCAGAGTAATTTAAAATGCAACGAGCACGTCACAATGTTGGCCCAGAGGCCACTCACACTACGACGTAAGTTCACTTGCACACTTGCGCATAAACATACACAAATGATAAATATATATATGTGTATGTGTAGCTGTATTTATTTCAGGTGTGAGATACTTTGGTGGTTTTAGTTGGTTCAAAACACTTTCACAGCGTGTGAGGCTTTCCTTTCGCTGCARAAATTTCACAAAGCTTTTGAGGCCATTTTTTTTTTTTTGAAGAGATGTAAATTTAAGTACTTTTGGAAGGATTAGGGTTGCCATGATTATAAAATTTATTTAAAAAAAGTATATATAAATAAACATGATAAAACACGTTAATTTCGCTGTTTCCTGCACAGTCCGGTATGCCTATAAGATCTCCATATTCATTTTGATCGCTCAATTTGAATACTAAAATTTCTTCGGACTAATATTTCTTCTCAAAAATTTTCTTGAAAAGGTCTTGCATGGCAGCTATATGATATAGGGGTTCAACTTTTTGAAGACGAAATGGCGTAGGCACAGTTTCAGATTGGTATATTAAAACCAGAAGGACTAGTTCGCATATATATAGACAGTAAGACGACATGGCTAAATCGATTCAGATTCGATTGTTACTTTATATACATATATGTTCCCGGCTAATCCAAAGAGATTATAAAAACTCAGAACAAAGGCAGTTAAGGCCAGAATCGATCAATAGAAAAGTTCTAGTGCTCCACCCGAATAATGCAAGATCTCATACAAGTTCTATGACTCGTCAAAAGCTGTTACAGCTTGATTGAGATGTGCTATCACACCATATTTCAGATTCAGATTTTTCAGCTTCGAACTTTTACTTGAACCGGTCTCTAGCAAGTTATAACTAACTGGCAGAACCTTCACCTCAAATCAGGACTTCAAACACCACTTGGAACAGTCTGTCAATCAACAATTTTATGAAAGTGGAATCAATCTGGCAACCTTAAAATGGGAAAAGGTATTGGATCTAAGAGAAAAAAAGTTTTTTGCAGTCTATTGTTGATAACCTGCACCTCAATATTCCGCTATGCAAGTAACCTTAATTTTTCAATAGAATACACTTTATAAAGTAAAATATTTAAATCTAAAAAATCTATAATTAATAAATGCAGGATTTTTCTTTGATTAAATAAATAAATATGTTTGTATATAGGCTCACCAGTGCTATATAAAAAGTGATCACAAGCTAACCTGCAAGTAAAAAACAGAAAACTCATTAAATTATCATTTGTTGCTCATATAGGCATACATACATAAAAATATTCATACTTGGAACTTATAAGTTTTTCTGATTTTGGCATTTGTAGAACGGTCTTCGACAAAAAACAAAAAAAAGTCTACCACTTGTCCAAAACTTGACTTCACCGATTATATGAGTTTACGGGTTTGAAAAAATTTATTTTTCTTAATGCCTTATTAAATTCTACAATTGAAGTCGACACTAACAATTGGTTGTAAGTGTTGTTTGAAAATTCTAATGATATATTTGTACTATAAATATCTCAAAACACACAGTAAAATTTTTAATTACAAAGCTTAAATATTTTTCGAGCTATGCGCAACTTTATAGGGCCCTAAGGACTACATTTCTATGCGGATGAAAACTGAAAAACTATTCTTATTAGAAGAATGCCCATAGAATGACGCACGATCGAAAAAATCGCTATACTTTAGAAGTTTGTAACTCAAAAATTATTTGAGATATCGATAKAAAATTTTCGTGGTATAACTCGTAAAGCTCATCCTTCCATCGACTGCGGTATATGATGCCAATGAGCTAAGGACCATAAATCTCTTGAAAACTCGTAACCTCGACTTATCAGATATTGTTATGGCCCATACCTCTGCACCATATAACAGAACGGCAATAATGAGTGACTTATAGAGTTTGGTTTTTGTTCGTCGAAAGAGGACTTWACTTCTCAATTGCCTTTTCAGTCCGATGTAGCGCTGGATTTCGAGTCTGTCATTGTAGTTGGTATTAATACCGGTTCCAAGATAGATGAAATTATATACAACATCTAAGTTATGACTGTGAACAGAAACGTGGGAACGAGTGCTCTCGTTTACCAGACCAATTTGCTTCGCTTCTTTGTTCAGGAGAAGGCAGAACCCCCCGGAATTGGGGCAGAACTAACGGCGCGGTTGCTATGRCCAATGATATCGACGTCATCAGAGTAAGACAACAGCTATACACTCTTATAAAAGATTGTAATTTCTCTATTCCGCTCTTTAGCTGGAATTATTCTTCAGCAGTAGATAGTAGAAGTCGCGAGATAGAGAGTCGCCTTGTCTGAACGATCGTTTGGTATCGAACGACTCGGAGAGGTCCTTCTTAATCCTAACGAAGCTTTTGGAATTGCTCAATGTCAGTTAAAATTTTAGAATGCTATTTTTGAAGGTAAGGGTACATGTATTTTACACTAGGTGATCTTTATAATCGTGGTAAATAAACTGATGTAATTAAAAGGCCCATAGACAAGTCCCGGACTACAAATTTTTTTAACCTTTTTTTTTCTTCCATTCAAGGCTGCTACACTAATTATAGCGACCCTCCAACTTTTCGATATTTTGAAGAGCGCTTTGTCCTTTGTTTCAAAATACATAGGTCTCACTTTCGGCGATTATCCCTTCATTTGACGAATTTTCTGCCCAACGCGCATTCCCATGAGAACTGAAAATAAGGAATAGTCGCCGGAGGCCAGACTGTAGAATACGATGGATTATTCCATACGTATCCCAAAATACAGATGCCACAACCTTGTCAGCCGATTATTGAGTTATTACACACTTTGGAGCAGATTCAACGTTTGCAGTTCGAAGTGAGATGTTTCAGCCATGCTTCATCCATTTTCACTTATAGACGGAAAAAACTCAGGTTCACTACGCTTGAACATCTCCAAATACTGCTGCGAATCAACAAATCGTTGTTTTTTAGTCAAAAGTGAGCTCGCGCTACCTCCACTATGCACACAGATTTCCTGCAGTTAAAACATATGCCAGAATTTCTCAACTGTATTATCTATTACGATTATATATTGTATTGTAAATATAGTCTGCAAGGTTAGTCCGCAAGGATACCCATARTCTGTATACCTATTCATATGTATTTGCACCTCACAATCCAATGATGATGCAGTAAGTATAAACTTTCTAATTCTGATCAAAATAGGTTTATATTAGAGCACACTTCTACTAAACCAAATTCTTCCACTATATTCAACGAGGTTAAGTTGTGTGAAATGCAACTGCAAGGCTTCGCACGATTTTCTAAATCCAGTTATTCCTACGACTAAACTATGCAAATAAGCGCTTATACATCTAAATTTATTCATATACTAATGCAAAAACACATACATACGGTATATAGACGTGTATCTATCTATGTATATACWGGCCCATTGTTGCATTGTAATTTTGATGCCGCTGCATTGTGAAACCCCCACCCGGCGCAACATTGGGCGCGGTGCGGGGAAAATTGTGCAGAAATTCATATTCAGCGAAACGTATAATCTTCGCACATTTCTATGGAAATGAACGAATGAATGAATTGGTATGCATAGCTAGAGCCAAATAAAAAGCAGCTCAAAYCAAATGCAAAATCTGCAAGCCTGTCGAAGGGGGCTTACAAGCGAGTGGAGTTGTTGTGCCGTTGTTGCGCCTTAACTCATTTCCAATCGAATATCGGTAGATGGATTRGTGCGGCGCTTACAAACTATTGGCATACCAAGTGCTTGAGGAAAATTGAAAGCAACAATAACAATGGTGAAAAGCGAATACTTTAAGAAGAAGCTGGAAAACACGATTATGAACTCTTAAATACCTTAAAGCACTTTTAATCATATTATATTAAACGACGTGAATATGATTGATTCTAAAAATTGCCTAATATTTTATTTATTCCTTTTTAAAAATTTAAATAGAATGTATATTTTTGCACTGTTAAATATAATATGTATGTATGTACAAGATCTGTCGCAAAAGAAACAGAACTTTTYAAATATAACTGTTTCTGGTGGCGCCACCTAATGGTGGGTATATGAAATATAAAGTTTGACCTCTTGTTGACATTTCGTAAAAATTTTAAGACAATTGTATAACTACAATCAAGGTTATCGATCAAAAAGTGACTGCAGCTTTTGGTAATCGGTCGAAAAGTGCATTTTGAACAAAGAGCAAATATTAAATTTGGTTTTAAAATTGGGAAGAGATTTACTGAAACATTTCAAATGATGAAAATGTTTATGGTAATCAGTGCATATCCCGTAGTAATGTGCATGAGTGGTTTAAGCGATTCCAAGAAGGTCCTCCAAGAAGGACCTCTGTGATGATCAGAAGTCGGGCCGGCCAAAATCAGTGATTACCCAAAACAATATTGAAAAAGTGCAGGAATTTATTAAGAATGAGCCGAAATCTTCTTTGCGTTACATGGAAATGAAGTTAAAYATCACCAAAGACTCCATACATCGCATTTTGATAGGTAAATTGGGTCTACGGACGGTGTGCTCCAAGTTTGTTCCGCACAAATTGACTGAAGAGCAAAATTGCTCAGAATCAAACATTCGAATCGATGCCTGTGACCGATTATTTGACCAAAACTCACATTTTAACCATTAACTACTTCTCGTTTTCACCTGATATGGCATCGTGCGACTTCTTCCTTCTCGGAAAAATGCATTTCCCAATGAAGGGAACTGGATTCAGGACATTTCAGCTATCCAAAATCGACGACCGATATTCTCAAGAGCATTCCGAAAAATGACCTTAAACACCCATTTGAAATGCTAATTGACCGGGCTAAACGCTGTAACGAAGCACAAGGAAACTACTTTGAATAAAAAAATATAACTTTTGAAAAATATTAATTTTTTGTTTTTGTTTTTTTTTTTTTAACAGTCCTGCTTCTTTTGCCACAGACCTTGTATATATGTACATATAGTTAGCTGCAGATTAAGAAGCTTAAAAATGTTTATTCCACACTGGTGGTTCATGTAGAAAATTGATATAAAGTGTATACATATAACCACCAAAATCTCTTATAGTCGGTTCCAAAACGGGATAAAAATTCCGAGTTCATAACTTATGGGGGAGCATGCTTTAGAGACTTCAAAAAATCAATTTTTTGAGGACTTTTTTAGAAGCGAAAGAAATAAGTGATTAAACGAAACTAGGGCAACTATAAGCTCTATATATTTAAACACCATTTACAAATTTCTTGGTTACGAAATTTTTGATATTYTRCCTTTGGGAAGCAATTGCCCGATTTATCTCGCATGTGTCTTTATCGAACAGCGGGCAGGATACAAGTCGCAATTTCTATTGAAAACAAAAAGTTCAAAGAGATTCATATTTTCTAATAATTTATCTTTTAGTTAAACTAAAAAAAATTCTAAAAAAAAGATTAAATTTTAAACATTTTTTAAAAATTAAAAAAAGTGGTTTTTAACCAAAAAATTGTAACTTTATGTTGTTTAAAAATATGTTCAAACTTCACTTTACTTATTTTTGTTTTAGTTTAAATAGAAGATAATTTAATGCCAAAGATAGTAAACTTTGCTCCAATTAAATACGGCATTTATTTTTTTTTCCGATCCTACCCGCCAAATAAAAATAACCGTAAAAATGAAAAACAATCGCTCATATACTATATCTGCTAGACGCTTAATTTTTTCCCCCCTTAAGCCAGTCCATGCGGATAGGAATTTATTCATTTGGTAAAATTGTATGTTCCCGGGAAGTTTGGTAATAATTTGGGTATGAAACGTGGCACCGCTTGACGCAATGCTAGACTCTGCGTTGAGTAGACGTCGCAAACGAAATTGTTAACAATGTAGCTGGGGACCTGGGGGATGGGGATCATCAATAATGACGACGAGATGAGACTTTATGAATATGATGACAAAACTTTCCGACAGTCTAATAAATGTCGCTTCAAAAAATAGCAGACAYCGAAAAAATTTAAATTCACTGAARGCACTGAAGGTCATTCCAGCTGAGGCTTATAACAAGTAACATATTGGCTCAGTAGTTTATTTGAATAGTGGTAATAAGGATTTGTATTAAGGGGTTACATGGGTTTCGCAGATTCAAAAAATCGAATTTTTTTTATCTTAGTAAATTCTATAACATCTCTGGAATATTGTTCTAAATTTTCAAGTTGATACGACTAATAGTTTCGGAGATACAACCTTGAAAAGGTGGACGCTCGAGGTCAGGTATAGGCTGACGGCGCAGTAGGTAAAAGTTTAAACGCGTTTTTCTCAAAACTATGTTTTCAAAGTCRGTTGTCAAGATTTGTCGCGAACTACTTAACCGAACTTGATGAAGTTTTACACAGGTCTTCGAGATATAATTTACAAAGTCTTGAACGAAGGATATTTTATTACAACTATTTAAAAAAAAATGTCGAGAAATTTTCATCGAAATTTGCATTTTTAAAAAGAACGTCTGCCAAAAACCCAATTTTCATTTTTTTTTTTTTGTTTTCCTTCGTCCAATACCTAGACCTAGTTTATTGACTTTACTAAAACACGTATTTTTTATTTTCATTTGAGACGATCCTGAGAGAAGTTCTGCTGACAACGCGGATGCACATTTTTTGCGAGGGACTGCCGGAAATGGTTTCGTAATGACTGTGATTTTGATATTCTTATTTTGAAAATTTTACAAATGTTTATTAAATATTACTATTTTAAATTAAAAAAAAAACATTAAAATATTTCATTTTTTATATGTATAAAAAATTATTGA
>NW_017536296.1:1385600-1391981 GCF_001853355.1 Bactrocera latifrons | reverse complement strand
TCGCCTAACCTTACTGCACCTGACTTTTTCTTGTGGGGTTATCGCAAACAGGAAATCTACAAAGCAAAACCAACAAATTTGAATGAACTAAGGCAATYCATTCGAGAAACAATTGCGGCTACTCCTGTCTCAATTCTCCAAGCATTAATGTACAACTTTTTGGTAAGATGTCGCACATGCATCAACGAGCAGGGGGGCATTTAAATTCCATTATTTTTTAAAACTAATTAAGCTATACTTAATAAAATTGAATGAGCTTTAACATGAATAGAAGAAAAATTAATTCCATACACCGAAAAAAAATTATTTGTGTTTTTTAATGTAGCAAAATTTATCATCAGGTTACAATACTAAAATTTCATACAAATGGGCTTCCTGAGAGGAAGAAGATAGGAGAAGACATAAAACAAGGGTGTGAAAGATTGAAAAAGGTTCATTGAGTAATGAATGTATGTATTAGTACTATAAATATCCACAAGGAATTGAAGGTTAACTCATCTAGGTTCGAGTATTATGGAAAATATTATCCAAAAAGGCAWCGAAGTATGAGTCCAGCCATTAGTCGAATCGACACCCAGTTCCATGCAAAATTTAAGGAGGACTCAACAATCTTAACGAAGATATATTTCAGTTCCGGACATTTTTTGAAAGAATTTTCTTAACATTTATTTGTGTACATATAAAGTATCTTAGAAAATAGCTATACTCTGGAAATTTGAGGATCCTCTTTGTAAAACATGCGAATTAGCGGCTTAGCCAACTCATTCTAAGTGGATAAACTTATGCTAAGTGCCTCTTGGGGCAGAACAAGTTTGGTCTTTATAATGTGCGCCATTATGAAAGTCACTTTCTTATCACAAAATCTCTTATTTGAGTCGAAGCAAATTTCGCACATACATACATATCTAAGAGAAAAATATTAGCAAGCACTAACTACAAGTGAGCAATTTTTAAGAATACTCTTTGACGTAACCGGAGAAGGAACTCAAAGAAATCCGCATTTTATATACATAAAGAAACATATTTTATACACATTTTATATATCGAAAAGCGTTGCATCAAACCATGTATCCTTTTTGAACTTTTTCGCTTTAGCCTTTTGCATGTCTAAAAATCATAAAAGTCGCCATTTTTTGCCCCTGCTATGTGAATACGAAAGGAACCTTAAGAAGTCAAACGCTTGCTCCCTTATATACAAAGTATTTGTGTTGTTGTGGCCGCCACCGTGGCATTACTGTTGGTAGCCTGTATCCCCAATGGGGTCGAAGGCAAACATATATACATGCATATTTATACCTACATATATTCATGGATGCATAGCACATCTATTTACTGTTTTGCCCTCCTCCCTCCAAACTTTGTTGTGCATGTTAGCTACTTTTGTGGCTTCACTTTTGTTAATACCTTCTTCTTCTTCTTTTTTCTTGCGTTTTGTTTTGGCTTTCGATCAATGGGGGTTGCGCTGATTTCGCTGATAGCACAGCAAGTATCCCGCAGCGTTGCAAGGTATGTCCATGCCGTGGCTGCCTTGGCTCTTTGGGGCCCAATGCCTGACTCTTTACCATATGTAGGTAGCAAAAAATCATTCTCGTTTCATTTCTTTTCCATACCGGCGGTCATAATATTTGCCATTTGCTCGTGCGGCTTTCGCCCAAACACATGTACATACATACGTCAACAACTAAAGAGTCGGTTACAAAAACCGCAAAAAGCCTGAAAACATGCACATTATGTACTCGAGCAAAATTATAATCTTTAACCGTATTCGCAGACGCTTTTGCCATCTTCGCTTCTGAGGCCGCAGCGCTCCCCAATATGCCGGGTGCTATTTGGCCCCGGCCTGCTCACATTCTCGGTGGGTTCATTGGATATGGCCGCTTTCGTTGTCTCATGGCGACCACATTGGGTTTAAGTTTGTTTTGCTTTTGTTTTTGTCGTTATAGCAGTAGCAGTTTGCCTGGCGTGTAGGGGAGTCTTCATTGGCTGTGGTTTGGTGCTGCCTTGTGCTTTGCACTTTTTGCTGTTGTTGCTCTGTGGTCGAGATTAATGTGTTTTGATAAGCGCGCGCACACAGTAAACATATCCTGAGTCACATTTCGGTAATGGCCGGCCATGGCTTGCGTTCTTTACTCGCAGGAATAATGTTGTATATTGGTGGTTTATATTGAGTTCTTAACTCATACCGGTTTATTTTGGTACTAAAGTTGTCCAGTTACCTCGTGCTATGATAACAATAGAATATACCATTCATGACTACGATTGTTGAAAATTGTTGTAGTCTCATGAAGAGGAGAGCTTCTGATTTATCCAAGTTAGTTTAAGATAATAAGAGATAGAGTTTTATGTATATATGTATGTGTGTGTATAGGTTGGGGTTTCAAGATACGGGCTTAAGTATATAAACATTCAGTATTGTTATCCTCTGAACAAGGTATATTAAGTTTGTCACGTTGTTTGCAACATCCGAAAGCAAAACGTCAGAGACCTTATAGAGTAGACAATACATATACAAGGTGCGTTCCAAAGTAAACAGGATTTAAAAAAAAAAAAACAAATGGTTATTTATTTTATTCAAAATAGTCTCTCTTCAATACAGCTTTCTGCACGGTCCAAAAACATGTCGAACGAGTGTTTCCGCTCGTTGACCGGTATGGCTCCCAGTATGCCGGCGCAAGCCTTTTGAATGGCCTCTCCGTCTGCATAACTCTTTCCTTTCATGGGCAAATGCATTTTTCCGAAAAAGAAGAAGTCGGACGATGCCATATCAGATGAATATGGAGAGTGATTAAAGGTTAGAATGTGATTTTTAGTCAAAATGCGATAAATCGATGTTTTGAAGATGTTCAATTCCATTTCCATGAATTTCAATGATGACTTCTGATTCTGCTGATTTTTGATAATACACGATAACACAAACATACTGACACTTAAAACGCAATAACTTTACTTCCAATCTAAGAAATGGCAGGCAATTCTCACTGSAAAATCGATAAGAATAGCAGATTCTAACGCACCASTYGACATATAGATTGCGCTAACGGGGGGCTCTAGATTCAAAAAGTCCTGTTTACTTTGGAACGCACCTTGTATATCTCACACATTGACCGATATTTTCAATCAAAAGTCGACTTTAGGAACTGAGACCTACATATTCGGTACCTAGAGGTTTGAACTGTTTTGCAAGGATTTGAACAATTTTTGTTCATAAGGTGCATACTTAAAAGGAATTATTTGCGCGAAATTTTATCCCGTTACGTTAGAATACTTAATACTTCTTGATTTGTATACTGGATAGTGAAATAAAGTGGAATGTAAAATTGTGTTATATGGGAAGTAATGTCTCGGAATATGTGATTTCACGAAAAAGTTGGCGGTAGATTTCCACACWGGCTCCCATAAAACCTTATATATATATGTATATGACCTCGGAGTTAAAATTTAATGTCTCTAACGTAACTAGTTTTTTGCGCTTTTAGGAGATTTGAACTGTACCGTTCTGTGGGGAGTGGGCGGAGTTATCATTCGATTTCATGCTGTCGGTAGGAGTTTTTATAATATTTGCGGTSAACAAACTTGGTTGTTGTAGCTTTTGAAGTTTAGGATATATGTGCATTAAACTTATTAGAGGGCGCGGCCAAGGCCACTTTTTAAAAATTTTTATCCTACAAAATTTAAAGGGGCACTTTATTCTGTGATCAATTGTGCGAAATTACAGCTTTATATCATAATTTGGTGCTTAGTTATAGCACTTCATAAGTTTTTGATTAATGGCGTTTTGTGGGCGTGGCAGTGGTCCGATTTGCGCCATTTATGAACTCGTAGTTTTTTTTTTTTTGTGTACTAGGGAATCCGGAAACCAATTTTTACTAAGGTACAACTTGCACGGACGGCCGGCAGGACAGACAGACAGTCAACCGGATCTCAACTTTTCTCGTCACAATGATTATTTATTTATATATTACCCTATATATATCTCGTGTAGTTTGAGGTGATACGTATAACCCCTAGGTAAACAAAACTATTATACTCTGTAGCAGCAGGTTGCAAGGGTATAAAAACTGTCAAGACCAGATCATAACGTTCTAAACCCCCAGATGGTGAATACGTGAATCACTGTGCAAATGACTGACTTTTTATCCAAAATATCGGATAAAATGTAAGATATATAATTGAAATTCAGAGAAAATCTTTTTCTAATAATAATGGATACCCATCCAAAAATGATAAAATCGTGTCAACACTTATCGCAGCCCCCGTAGACATAATATAAAGATTTTCTAACTTTCGCTTGAATTTATATCGAATATATCGTCATATATGTGGGTTATCTTAATGAAATAAAGAGCGCTTATCTTTCTCATAACAGAGGGTCCCCTTATGTCTAATACAGATAAAATCAAATAATTCAATAGAAATTCCAATATTTCTGACCAATTAGCGGTTATTAAACATGCCATCGAGTGGCGCTATTAAGAAAATTGGTTATTACTAGCGAACAATTGCCGACAGGAGCGGAACTGACACTTGTTCTAATGAGGAAACAACAGAAAAAGGAAAATGTTGCCAATAAAACGGAACCAACCATTACGAGATACCGTATAGCGCGTGGTCATAATGATGCTGCTGCTGTTGGAGTGCTTAGGCGGCAACAGTTTAAAATTAGTTAATGATATGATGCGCGACCTAACTGCGAGTGTGTATTACATGCGTATGCGTGTGTTGTTGGTGCGCGTGTGCGGCGATATCCGCTGCAAGGCCTAACAACATGCTTAGCTAACCCGCATGTGGGTCTAAATCATAAACTCTTCGTATGGATGTAAAATTACAACGACGCGTGTTTCTCTTTTTTTGTTTTTGTGAGGAAGCATATGCTGTTGCATTTAATTGTTGTTGTCAATATGTAAAATGTATGTATGTGGCAACAGTTGCGGCTTTCATGCCAAACCAATTTTATACTTTTAATCAATTTGACTTAATTAAAGCCTTTAGCCGGCATATAAGCGTCGCTATTGCAACTGTGTGTGTGTGTGTGTGTATGTGTTGCTAGTTATACCCTGCACAGGGTACAAGAAGTTTGTCGCAAATTTTGTAACACCTAGGAGGAAATGTCGTAAACCCTTTGAAGTATATATATATATATATATATATGTAGTAAATGTGCACAGGCACGTTCTACTTCCTTGACGATTGATGTAAAAGATAGCATTTATTAACATATCAAAACGTACGTAACATTAAATAGAATAAAGAATAAACAGAATGTCAAAACGCATGGTTGCATTGAGAATTCAAAATTAATTATTAATAATGGTGTTGCCCATATACATATATATATAAGATATAAGATAACGAGCTGAGTCGATTTAGTCTTGTCCGCCTGTCTGTTTGTATGTACATACCCGAACGTATATGAAATATCGACCTGAAATTTTACACACATTCTTTTCTCAACAATAAGTTGCTTATTTGTCACAATCGTCGATATCGAACAACTATAGCATATAGTTGCCATACAAACTGATCGATCAAACTCAAGTCTTTATATGGAAAACTATTTTATCGGCTGAGATATCTTCAGGAAATTTAGCAGGGATTATTACTCAAGAAATTTCTATAATACCCGAAAAAATTGTTTAGATCAGACAACTATAGCATATAGCTGTCATACAAACTGATCGATTATGAAGTCCTTAGATGGAAAACTTTTTTACTTGACAAGACATCTTCACGAAATTTGGCACAGAATATTATCATCCAAGGGGACAGTATGAACCACTGAAATTTTTTTCAGATCAGACCATTATAGCATATAGCTGCCATACAAACTGACTCATCAATATCGCAATAAAGACTTTTTGTACCCTTTGTATTATAGCTAGGGTGCAATTGAAGTTATTTTTATACTCTCGCAACAAAGTTGCTAAAGAGAGTATTATAGTTTTGTTCACATAACGGTTGTTTGTAAGTCCTAAAACTAAAAGAGTGCAAGCTGTAACTTGAGTAAAAATTTAGATATCATGATGAAACTTGATACACGTATTTCTTGGCTCCATAAGAAGGTTAAGTTCGAAGATGGGTAAAATCGGCCCCCTGCCACGCCCAAAAAATGGCGGAAACCGAAACCTATAGGGTGTCATAACTAAGCCATAAATAAAGATATTAAAATAAAATTTGGCACAAAGGATCGCATTAGGGAGAGGCATGTTTGGACGTAATTTTTTTGGAAAAGTGGGCGTGGCCCCGCCCCTACTAACTTTTTTGTACATATATCGAAAACTACTATAGCTATGTCAACCACACTGTATAGAGTCGTTTCTTTTAGGCATTTTCATATACAGTTCAAAAATGGAAGAAATCGGATAATAACCACGCCCACCTCCC
>NW_017536296.1:1376990-1385392 GCF_001853355.1 Bactrocera latifrons | reverse complement strand
AATCGGTTCACAACCACGCCTGAAATCTCGATTATCACTTTATCATGCGAGAGTATAAAATGTTCGGTGACACCCGAACTTAGCCCTTCCTTACTTTTTATTTTTATTTTTGTTTTTCTGAAATTATACACTTTCAAAGCGATAGCTGATGAGCCAAAGCCGACTTAGTGCGGACTTCCGTTGCGTATGACAGTTGTTATTGTTGTTGCTATACTAATTTTTTCCATATTTATAGCGTAACCGTATGCTTCTAGTGGACGCCACACCCAAATAACTTCCTCTTAATGTCGCTAATAAAATAATGCAAATCCATCGAAGGCCATTCGCCGACCAACAAGCGCCACAACGGAATGCCGACGTAGTTGGTGGCACCGATTACATTGCCGTGTGTTATTATGCACACCAGTGTCGGCTAATGGCGCGCACGGGTCATATGCACTAATATCTGCATGTAATCGGGTATGTACTTGCAACGCATGCGCTCACCGTACACGCTTTCACATCCTGCCATTACGCGGCATGGTGTATTTTCACGCAGTCCGCGTCTCTGTTTATCTTAATTTCAGGATATTAAAATGCAAATCATTAAGAAATTAAAATCACTTTAACGCGCTTTCATTGTCATTCGTCATATTGTTGTTGTTGGAATCGGTGTCGGTGTCAGTGTCAACCCGTTGTTTCCGCGCTTTTACCGTTGTGCTGCCTAATTACTTGTTGCATTTAACGGATTTATTTTCTTGATTATGACAAATGTTAATTAATGTAATGCATTTAACGGTGGTCTTTTGTAGATTGTTTGACAAAGCTTTAATGCTTAAATTATCCTTTTACCGTATTATGAACAGTTATAATGTATAACTGTCGTTTTACGACTGCTAGTGAGGGTAAAGAAACGTTAAGCTTTTAAATTGTGGGCCTRCATTAGAGAAATTTATGTCTTTATAGACCCATTAGCCTGTAAATCGTTTAAAAAGTAGARTTCAGGTTCCACACTAGTTTTCATATACTCGTACATAAATGATAAATGTGGTGTATGTACCGAGCACTCCATCATTACATTTGATTATAGATCTAACCTTTTGTATGAATTTTCTAACTCGGAGAATTTGTTTGTTAATTATGATATATGTATAATGAAACACACTTTTTGCTACAAAAAAAAAAAAAAAAATTATTCTAATACATACTTCATAGATGGGTTGCCGAATTCACACAAGTCATTTGAACACCGAAAACGATAAAACCAGAAAGCTCACATTATTATTTTTTATCCCAGAAAATGAGGTTGATGAAAGAACCCGATAATCTACAGGTACATTAGTAAGTAAAAGGAACATTGTGTACCCCTATTCTTCATGAGAAAACATCGAAATATTGAAATAATAAGGATTACATAATTTAAGCTAAAAATTGTTTAATTTTCATCCAATAGTCCCAATCTAGTCCCCATTGGCTTTTCCTGTAATCAAAACTAAAAAAATGCACCATGAAAAGAAATGTAATCGCAAGCAAGTTAGGAAAGTCTAAGTTCGGATGCAACCGAACATTTTATACT
This sequence comes from Bactrocera latifrons, assembly GCF_001853355.1. Lineage (NCBI taxonomy): Eukaryota > Metazoa > Arthropoda > Insecta > Diptera > Tephritidae > Bactrocera > Bactrocera latifrons. The sequence continues at coordinate 1,383,837 of NW_017536296.1, read as the reverse complement.
CTTGCAACTTGCAAAAATCAAAGCCAATTACACAAGGTGCTTTCCAAAGTAAATAGGACTTTTATTCTAGCTCCTCCCTGGTGGCGCCATCTATATGTCGACTTGTGCGTTAGAATCTTCAATCTTAATCGATTGTCCCGTGAGAACTTCATGACCTTTCATAGCATCGAAGTGAAGTTATTGCGTTGTAAGTGTCAAAATATTTGTGTTATCGGTGCGAAAATGAGCTTCGAACAAAGAGTCAACATTAAATTTTGTTTTAAAATTGATAAAACTTTTACCGAAACATTTCAATTGATGAAACAAGATTATGGCGATGATTGCCTATCCTATAGCAGAGTGCACGAGTGGTTTCAACGTTTTCAAAGTGGTCGTGAGGACATAAATGACGATCAACATGTGTGCCAATCAAAATCGGTGATCACCGGAAATTCTACCAAAACTGTGCGTGAATTCATCAAAAATCAGCCGAAATCATCATTGAAATTCATGGAAATGGAATTGAACATCTCCAAAACATCGTCTTATCGCATTTTGCCCGAACATTTGGTTTATTCGGCACAAAGTGACTGACGACCAAAACTTGCTCAGAATCCGTCTCATCGATCGACGCTTGTGACCGATTATTTGATGAAAAATCACATTTTAACCATTAACCACTATTCACCCGAGATGACACCGTGCRACTTCTTCTTTTTCGGAAAAAGGCATTTACTTATGAAAGGGAAAAGTTATGCAGACGTAGAGGCCATTCAAAAGGCTTGCACCAGCATACTGGCGGCCATATCGGCCGACGAGCTAAAACACTTGCTCGACATGCTTTTGGACCGTGCAAAAAGCTGTATTGAAGAGAGAATATTTTGAATAAAATAGATTGATTTTGCCGAGTAAACCATTTGTTCTGTTTTTTTTTTTTTAATCCTGTTTACTTTGGAACGCACCTTATATAAAAGCAAACTGAACAAAAGAGTGGCTCTTCTAAGTTCTTGGCATAAATTTGTAAAAATTGATAAAATTAATAGAAAAATGTTACCAGATTTTATTAAGTTTATAATAAAACAAAACTTGGACTTGATATGACAGATGAAATGACCAGAAAATATACTATGAAATCCAGTTCTCGAAAATTTCCCCTCCAAATATTTTTAACATTTTATATTTGGTTGCAATAAATGCTAGAATCCTTTATAAAGAAGTGACCGGAATACAAATAGAACGAAAACAATTCCTGTTTCAGTTAGCAGAACAGCTAGCCGCTGATTACAGAACTGAAAGAGGGAAACATTTATCACATCACGAAGACCCGCAAGTATCAACTGCAACATCTTCAAATACAACARATCAACAAATTCTAATAAAAGAAAAATTCTCTTGGGATAGGGAACCTACCTTTCTTATTATGAATATGATATTTTCGTTAATCTAAAAAATATGTTAAAAAAGTATACCATTATCTTCGCAAGGGTTATCCTTGCCAAACTTTGTGAATTTAGTTTTTTTTTTTTTCAAATACAAAAGTTTTCCATAACAGAGTTGGACTATCTCAAACCACCACAACCTGGCGGAACTTGAGAAAGGATTTGGCTTGCATCCTTATAAAACTTTTCTTACTCACGAACCGACGCCATTGGACCACTCAAACCGTTGGTTTTGCCTTGGAACAACCTGAAAACGATAACGACTTTTTAAGAAAATCATCTTCTTCAATTAGGCTCACTTTCATCTGAGTTTTACGGTAAATGAACAAAATTCTGATGCTGAAAGAAAGTCAAGAAATTATTCATAAATAATCGTTACATTCACCAAAATTGGCAGTTTGGTGTGGTTTTTGGACTGGTGGAAACATCGGTCCGCACTTGTTTCGAAATGAAGTTGGTGACTTACTGTCAATRGATAGCGGTATAGATCGATGATAACAAACTTTTTATGGCCGCCATTGAAAGAAATTGATCTTACCACATCTGCCTCCAACAAGAATTGTGCCACAAAGCGAGTACAACAACCAAATTATTGCGAAAAAAGTTTGAAGATTCGATTATTTCAAGCAATTGTGACATTGAATGGCCTTCAAGAAGTTGTGAATTAACACCATTAGACTACTTTTTGTGTATTTGTTTGAAGTGTTTGGTCTTTAGATTTCAAGTGTATTGGCAACTCTTAGCTTCAAAGAGCCTGCTTGAACAAGGCTTTTGGCTGCGAGCTCATTGAGTTAAATTTGAACTGGCCATCATTACAAGCTTTAAAGTTATTAGTTTTAGTTCGTATATTTATAGAGACGCATGCCAATATTGCAGTCGAAGCCTGCTCTAATAAATGTGATGATGAGCTGATAATATGAAAGACAGAAAAATTTCGAGTTGCCACAATTCTGACTAAACTTTGTGCCCATAAAATCTGAAAGCTCTTCATAATCTTTATCTTTTGTGCTAAAATTAGTGGCACATTACTAATTAATTTGTTGCTTTGTTGCTTCTTTGTCATTTCTCAATTTGTAATATGCAATTAGATTACTTATCAACTATTCAAGCGTGACAACAACAAATAAGCAGCGAATGAAAGGCCTAATGTGCAGTTGGAAAATTAACAACTCAAATAATTAAATAATATACACAAAAATTTCACAATAATATTTAAGGGAATGCGAGTGACAAACAACAAAGTRGCAATTTACAGTGACGGAATTGTAATTAGCAGCAATTATAAATGTGAGTGACTAGTCGAATTTCAATTCAATACACCTATACATACAAACAATTAGGAATGGACGTGGATACAGTGGTGGATATTATTAATTAATTAGGCTTATTCGTGTTTTTAGAAAAGTAAGGGAACACATATACCATAAAGTTACATGTCCTTTGAAGGATTCTAATTTGTAGATATTAGTTTGGGTCTACTTACCGATCCATGCAAACAGAACAAGAGTATTATACTCGTATTTATTAATTTATTACGTAACAAGGAAAAATGTTAACTTTGCTGAAGCGAAGCTATAACACCCTTGACTAGTATTAAATCCATGCGATTGTTATTTTAGACGTGGTGAAACGAGTACCGTAGACCGTGAACAATGGACGCCCAAGCGAGGTTGTTACCGACAAAAGATAATTTGGAGCAGTGTTTGATGATATCAAGTGTAATAACCCTTGAGTGGAGTGCACACATTAAACTCACTCCAAGGCATGGAAAAACGGAATACTCGGCTGCTAAGGTTAATGGAACGTTCGAAGAACAAAATCGCCAAAAARTGACCCCTTTGGAAGAAAAAAAGTTCTATTTCACTATAGGAAATGTACTGAGACACAAGTCACTRAAAAGATAGCAAATATTCATGAATATGGCTTCGAATTGCTTCCGCTTACACCGTATTCTCCATATCTGGCTTCCAGCGACTGTTCTCAGATCTCAAAGCAATGCTCACTGGGAAGAAAATTTCGTCGATTGGAGAGTTGATTGCCGAAACTGAGGCCTATTATGAAGCATAGGAAAAACGGTACTAGAAAATGTTACCAAAAAGTTGGAGAGTCGAGGACTTTTCAACTGACTTGTTACTTTATAGGGTCTCCAACTTTTCGAAATACAATGCTCAAAAGTTTAACCATTATTTCCCGAGACTATGCGAGTTTTTAAAAATATACACAAATTTAAGTAAAATTCGATATTTCGAGTATAGACTATTCTTCCTACAGTTTTGATTTGGACCCTAAAGATATGGTTTCAAGATTTGCGACCAACAATAAACGACGTCAGCAGTTGATGCATTCATTACTAGAGCGAGTTGAAGCAAAGGCACTGGCAAAAATGTTTTGAAAATTAGTTGAAATGAGTGTGAGATGTATTTTCATAGTAATGAAGGCACTGAAAAATTATATAACCCGATTAAAGAATTCAAATCTAGCCAGAAATACAAACAACGACACTAATAATGGCAACCCTAAATTCAAGTTGCGATTAACGAAACCATTATCATAGACTTTGGTTTATCTGGGATTAATTTTCTGAGTCTCAAATTTTTTGGACATGAAATCAAGATCTTTAACGTCACGGTAATCGAATTTCAAATCCAAATATAGTCGATATCGGTAGGCTTATTGCGACGAAGACTGAGAAGGTCAGTGTGACCAAAGCCAAATTTTGGGGTAAGTATGTACTGTCAGTGTAATATGAGATCTTATCAGAAAAGCTAAGAAGGACTAATGTTGAGTTTTGACAACAAAGAAAGGCATATATTTTCAGGAAAGGAAAAATTAAATATTACGCTTAGAGCTTAAGTATGAAATTTTAACTAGAAATTCACAGACAACTTACAACCCAGAAACCGGCGAACAATAAAACCACGTCAAAGTAGGGCAAAAGTCAAGGTTATGTTGACAGTTTTCTTTGACTATCGAGGTGAGATGCCCTCCGAATTCCTTCCGACCGCCCAACTGTCAAGAAGGAATGCTATTTGAGTGTTAAAAAGGGGCCGAAACCACGCGACGACAACTCTTGGCATTTGCACCATGATAATGCACCGTAGCCCACTGCAATGATTCTTCCCGAGTTTTTCGCCAAATTTAACTCTGTGTGACTTCTGGCTATTCAGCAAACTCAAATGACTGCTAAGGGGAAAACATTTTGAGTCAATTGAAGACATTGGACGTGCACGCTAGGCGCATTGAAGGYTATTCCAAAAATTTACTTTAACAACTGTTTCGAGAATTGGAAAAAACGTTGACACAAGTGTATTGGGGCCAAGGATGACGACTTTGAGTAGGRTAACATAGATTTYGAAGAATTAATTAAGAATTTTAAAATTATGAACAAAGTCTTACTATTTTTTACTTATAGTAGCATACATCTTTCCTACTTCGAAAACATATGTTTAGCCGATAGAATCACAAAATCAATAAGAAAGCTTAAATTGGARGACGAGAAGATCGCACGTAAGTAGATACGCAGAGCCTCATGCTGAGCAATTAAMCAACTACGTGAGCAGAGGCTTCCTACGTATAAAGCAATTGTAAGRAAATATTCACAAAACAATAAAATTTATATACGAACTCTCGACATGAAATTAGTACTCATGGCATGGCGCATTGACAAACTGACAAATCAACTTGTAATCCAAACAATTCACGCCAAAATTATTGGTATGATCGAATACGTCGCCACACGAATTGAAATTATAATGAAATAAAAAGTAAAAACACCATATTTACGKCGGCTTGTCGTGGCTAATTAAATTCACTTAGTGGGCAATTTAGCTCTTACTAGGCCATTACATCAACAACAAATCTCTGCCAACACTAATTAAGACACCCAATAATCGAAATCAAGCTAAAACGCATTCACGGCTTATTGCGATGGTTGGTGTGTTCGCCTTGAATGGGTAAAACCAGTGTGAAAAGTGCCGATGTAATCGAGGAGGTGGAGAACGAGGACAGACAACTAGTTTAACAAATAAATCTAATAAGCGCCTATTGTGTAGCAGCTGTTGCCCGCTTGGCGCTCATTCAAAAGGCCAAATCGGTTCATTACAAACACCCTCTCACCCACTTACCCACACCAATCAACCTGCCACCGCGCACACAAAATGAAMTACACCGGGCGACACATGCAAATGCCGACCGACGGCTGCCGCTGAGAACGCGCGACAGGAAAGCGTATTTGTCCACGCCCAAATTGTACAAGTTGCATGCCACACAAATATTTTCATCAAACCAAATGAATTGGTAACAAGCGTGTGGCGGTGGAAATATGTATGTATGTGAAGTATGTTGTGAAGTTTGGTTAAACGGTGGTGCGGGGATGAAATTGTAGGCGGTAAGGGAAGCCAGCATATGACAGCGACCATATTGACAAGCTAGTAGAAGACACCCCTTAGACTAACCAACCACACTGTCATTCCGTGAGCTAGAGGCAGGCAAATAGTATGCAGTAGCTGCCCAGCAAGTGCTTTGGAAAGCAACCCCCAGGTACATGCATAAAAACATAACGACACCCACCCATTCTTGCGGACTTACTAACCGTATGCATATGTGAAATAATTCCATTATCCCCTAAAGCATGCCGTTGTGGTTATAGAAGGCTTTAGTGAACAAAAAGTTGAATGGCTTGGATCTCTAAATTCAAACTTTGTCCATAGATCTTTACAAAATGTGAAGAAATTCTCTATAAAATAAGTTTAAGAAGCAGCTACCTTACAAACCTTCCGCTAATATGATGTCAGCAAATTAACCTATAACGAAGCCGTTGAAAGCAAAGAATAAAGACTAGTACTAAATACTTTGTAACCAACAATTTGTAAAGCAATTGCAAGGAGATTAAACGTAGAATTTTGATGGTTTTGCTCTGGATAAGGAGTTTCAAAAATTATCATTTTCATTAAAAACTCATTCCAGGAAATATTTTTTTAAAGAAAAGGAAATATTTTAAGGCAGATAAATGTTTTGGTGAGTGGGGCGTTCGATATTTCATTGACGGCATGCGGACAAATAACGCTTTTTTATACCCGGATTAGTGTACGTCAAATCTGCCAAGAAGTTTGTAATAAAGGTTGACCCAAAACGTGTGTAATAGAGGGTCGCCAAACAAAAGGTTGGAATTGAATGCAGAGTATCCTAAAATTAACGCAAGATTTAGATTTGAAGACTTTTATGTAGTAAAGTAAAAAACCCAAAGAGAGAGAAGCTAGGCTTTGTAAAAATCGTTTTGCCATAGAGTAGTTCGCTAATTTCATACAAAATATGGTCGGAGCAGCATTTTAACTTCTTTAACTGTAAATATTACTTGAAAGCCCAGGAAATTTGAATATTGCGTTAATTTATAACACTCCATATATATACATAAATGATCAGCTTGACGA
>NW_017536296.1:1369743-1373790 GCF_001853355.1 Bactrocera latifrons | reverse complement strand
CTTTAACTGTAAATATTACTTGAAAGCCCAGGAAATTTGAATATTGCGTTAATTTATAACACTCCATATATATACATAAATGATCAGCTTGACGAATTCAGTCGATTTAGCCCATCTGTCTATATATATGCGAATTTGTTCCTTTTTTTGCGATATCGACTTCAAATACGTATTGCACCATCATAGCATCTAGCTACCATTCAAATTGATCGATTAAACTAGATATCAATATTTACGCCATGAACAGAGTTTTCCTTGAGGTTTGTAACAACCTCGAAAGAAACATGGGAGACCCTAAAAATAACATGTAGACATATTATTTTCAGCATATTATATCAGCATATGGAGCTTAGTCGATTTAGCCAAGTCCGTATGTTCGGCTATCTGTATATACGTGAACTAGTCCTTTATTTGTTGAGATGTCGATCTGAATATTAATCGAGCTAATTAGAGAGTATTTTCGGAAGTAAAATACAGTTTTCTAGTCAGTAATATGTATATACGGAAAGGTCTTATCGAACATAGTGTTTAAAAGACTGAAGCCCATCGTCAATAAACTGATTGCACCTTATCAGTTTTACATTAGACATGCAAAATCTACTATCGACCAGATTTCCACCATACGCCACATCTTGGAAGAGACCCGTAAAAGGAAGATCGACACACACCACCTATTCGTCGCTTTCAAAGCTGACTTCGACAACACGAAAAGGAGCTGCCTCTATGCCGCTATTACTGAACTTGGTATAACCGTAAAGTAACTACGGCTATGTAAATTGACGTTGAGCTATACCAAAAGCTCCGTCAGGATCGAAAAAGTCCTATCCGAGCCGTTCGACACTATCTTCTATAAGAGGGTACAGCTACTGGCATACACCGATGATTTTAACCTCAACAACCGAGCTGTTAATTCTGTTTTTGATTTAGAACCCGCCAATGAAAGAGAAACAGCTCAACTCCGTTGGAGGTATTATGTGGAGAAGGACTTTTCTGCACTTGGTATCTCATATCGGCTCCAAATAGTGAAAAAAAAAGAAACGACTAACTTGCTGTTGTTTTATGATTTTATGAGTTAAATATAACTTGGGTGGAACTCGTCATGAAAAGTAAGCAATCTTATGAAGATAATCCGTGAAACTTGACATCTTCAAAAGGATTACAAAAGCACGATTAATGAAGTTAAATTCCAAAAAAAAAGAAGAAAATCAGATATTAACAGAAAATTTAAATTTTGAAAGTATCAATATATTCTCCCTATATGTTTGTGTAATATTAACGAGTTTTATAAAGTGTAATATTCTATCTCTCCATGTAACCGAAGCTTTATAAAATAAAAGAGGCAGAACCGTATTAAAATTCWGTACCGGGTTTGTTTTTGTTCAGGTCATAGTGGCTTAAAGTGTCGCAACGTAATGGCCTAAATGAGGGTTGCATTTGAAGTACAACCATCGCATGTCCTTTTTTACAACGCATTGCCACAAGATAATGAAAAACAAAACACGTAAAGAAATGTATACACACATTTATAGATACATATGTATTGAKAAATAAATATGTTTAGGGCAAATGCATATACCATATACACACATAAGTTTGTATATACATTCGAATGAAAGCCCACCTATGGCTGGTCGCACTTATTACAGTTGACAAATACAAATTTCATGCATAAATACATACTTACATGCATACATACATACATATATRYATTGTCGTAGGAGTGTTTCGTTTTTTGTTGCGTGCTGACCATTCTATTTACAAGTTCCGAGGCGACATAATATCCTTTGCTCTTATGACAGTTTTTCCCACTTCACCTTAGGGCCAAATTCCAATTCATTCTCTATAAAACACACACATTTACATACATATGACCACATAGGTTGATCGCTGAAAAGGGGAGAYTTGCGTCAAACTTTTGGTAACAGTAAATTCTTAATGAAACTCGTGTTAGCCAGAAACGTGATATACAGGGTGTTTAGCAATCGCTGAAGGCRATTTATATTTTTTTACGGTTATATAGTTATTCAAGGATCATGTGGGCAGTTTTTTTATCCTCCTAATTCGGAACGAGATCTCAAAAAAGTTAGGTTAGATAAGAACGATAAATTCAGTTCCCACGACAATCGGACCAACGTAACAGGAACAGACCGGGTTTTTAACTGACTAAAGACTGTCAAGATTTCGAGAGAAAAGTACTGCAGAACATTTATTATCCTTTCGAGCATTGGCTACGGCGAATACCGCAAACATTTTAACGATGAGCTGTACGAGATTCAGAGAATTTAGAGACTAAGTCATGTCGTCCGAATGAATGAAGAAGAAGGACTATCAACTCGAGGCAAAATACCTCATGGGTGCTTTCTGTCGCCAGGACAACAGTCGACGTTARAACTTCAAGCAATTAAGGAGTTAGAACATCAAAAAGTTGAACTTGAAAAATCGAGAAAGAGCAGGGTACCAAAATAACTTAACAGACGAATAAAATAACGAATTTTTCTAAAGAATACGGTTTACGAGCCGCGAGGTCTCCGACTGAAATCAGAAAAACAAAGGCTTAATCGTATATTATGAAAGCTTGACAACCGAGTGGAGTGAAGAATTCAGCTCACTGAACTCTAGGCACGACCACGGCTTCTCGAAAAGTCCAAGTATTGAAAAGTGACCTGGAAGTTAAACAGAAGATCCAGAGCTCTGGATAGGCAAATAAGACATCCATGAAATCGTAAGAGCAATAAGGACTCAAAAATTGAGGAAAAGGAATAAGACACTCTTAACATACTCTGAAACTAAAAAAACCCTTTTCTTATACTTAAAAGGCCGCTTTACCAACCGAACCTCTGAACTAACTATACTAGAAATAAAGCCGAGCTTTGAGACAAAATTCAACAACTAAACCCAACACCCTGTTTGTACATATGTTACCACCCAAATAGTTTGYCAGAAGAAAACTTTTCTGTCTACAATGCACAAGCAAAATGGTCGAACTTCCTTCGTCATCARTGCGGCAATTGAAGGAACAAAGTAAACTTAGCAGAAGCATTTCAATAGAAGCGGGTATATCTATGCGCCCCGCGGATTTCGGTGGCTAGTCGCCCCATGCGGCCGGCCATCTTGAATTATTTACGACAAAAACTTTGACATGTGCCGCCCGCTTCTAGTTTTTTTTTTCTTTATCTTTCTTTATTCGGCTTTACCCAAACAAGTAAAATGTCTCCGCTCAGGGAGGACATGTGGCTCCAATCAAGAAATTCAAATAATCACCAAAGAAATACTTGGCAAGTGAATACGCGGACGCGCACCAACAAAAACAAAACAATGTTATAACAGTAGATATGCCTTGAAAGGTTAACAATCGTGGGGAATGGACAGTTTTGCTTGATTGCACTCGAAAGTTGGTGCGTTGTTAGTTCGCTCGTTTGGCGAGTAAGAAAAGCATTGGAACGCGTTGGAAACTTAAAAGGACACACAACTTTTGAAGAAATTGAATGGGTTGAGTATGCTTAATTGAGGATATACTAACATATGTACATACGAGCTTAGAACTTTTTGAGTGACTAATTAGCATTTAGGAATATTATAAAAACTTCTTATAAATTTTAGGGTAATTAAGTTTTTTTTTTAATTTTTTAATCAGTACTTAACTTTCCTTCACTTTTAATAATGTGCTTAGTCAATTACTTAAGATCACGGAACTGCATAACTGCATCCATACAGGAAATGTTACTTTAAGACCAACTGTTATATACTTATTTATCGCAAAAATAAACTTAAAGCCTCTGTTAGCTGCTTGGGCGAGCTTATCCACCTATTCGCAATAMCTAGTTAYTTTTTAACAAATGGTGGGACCTGCWAAACTATAARGCGATTCTATGGGCCTAATCGATTTTATCTGCGAACTTTCCCYATCAAAAGAAAAGCGGAGAGCCAATCCTAGGCCAACCGCTCTAAGTAAATATCTTTTAATATCCATAGATTAGGCAAACTTTAAGGTAGCCATCTTTCTCAGTGATGTTTATAAGACGAGATAACGCTATGGTTCCACACGAA
>NW_017536296.1:1366270-1368501 GCF_001853355.1 Bactrocera latifrons | reverse complement strand
CATATTTACCAATACTATAGCGATAAACTAGGTAATCTTCTCATGAGGCAAATCAATCCATAGTTTAAGTTATTAAAACCAAAATGTGAAGAAAACAAAACCACATGATCTTAGTGAACTTAAGAAGAATCGTGCTGGATTTTGCAAACGAAAAATTTATTTTGAAATAGATATAAATAAATACAGGTATAACCATGTCAATAAATATCATGAAATCCACATATTCGAAAATTGTATGAAGATTTAAGAAGTATTTCTTTCCTGTACATAAAAAAAATCATGGATAATGAACTTCCTGATATTTTAGCGAAATAAACTGCGCCAGCCAATGAATATAAAATTGGAGCCATACTTCGCAGTAAAAGCAAGGAGCTATGGTGGAAGGAAAGGGCTTGTAGGGGTTTCGTCAGGCAAAGCCACGAATTTTCCGTAAAAAAAAGAACAAAGTTGTAAGATAGCCTCCCAGAGACAAATTAAGGYAGCTTGTAAGTTTTACATTGTGACAAAAAACACCCAGAAATTGAGATTAAATTCCCTAGGTTAATGATTATCCAAAAAATGTATTTTACACTGTCTTTATTTACTATGCCAAATATGAGCGCCATCTGCCAACAAATCRGTACACCTCAGTAGTGTGTTGCGATTTTTACAATGAATAAAAATATCGAACAAAATATTTTTCTGTGAAGGTTATTGTGCTTAGAGAGATGGCAAGAGCAGCTCAAACGAATGATGATTTTGGTGGACATTTTGGATATGAAACGCGTTCTTTCTCGACTCGTGCAGAGAAAGCTGAATATTTTTCAAAAAGAGTACGGTAAACAGGTCTGTTTGGACATGTTTGAACATGCGAATTCCGATCCTGCATTCTTGGAGATCATTAAAACTGCCAATGAGATATGGGCTTATAAGTCCAAAAATCAAAGTGATGTTCATGGTTCTGGCTTCGTGGCTTGGTGCATCATGAATTTGCACCGGAGGGACAGACGGTCARTAAGTACTTATATTTATCGAAAATGAGCGGAATTGTGGAAGAACATTTCATGGATTTTATAACTAAGTTGATAATGCACCATAGCATCGAACCATCGTATTTACAAGATTTGGCTCTATATGATTTTTTTTTTTTTTTTTTTTTTGTGTTTTTGCTACACTAAGTAGAATCGGCAGAAATCGAATATGGAGTCACAAAACCTTTCTTCAAGTTTATTGCAAATTTGTTTACCTTTGAATTCTCTTTCGAATATTAGAAAAGAAAACACTGATTTCTACTCTAATGGTTTTCAAAATTTAACAAAGCTTTTTCTTAATTTAATATTAAAGTTTTTAAGGCACAAACGTCACATTTCGATAGCAATTGAAAAACTCACAAGTGAATACGTTTGTAACGTGCCTTACATACCCAACACACACACACACGTAATTCTCTCGCGCACACGATTTTCGACAGCACAGAAGGCAAAATCACATCAGATACCCATTAGTCCACATTCAAATGCGCTCAAGTGTTAAACAAGCCACATTCAAGCTGCAATCGGACCAACAAAGCGCAACCAACTGAGGGGTGGGACGGGTGGTACGCGCACAGAGCTTTGTAGCCGAGAGAATGAGAGGCGTTCGTTATCAGCGCGTGTCTCTATGAATTCACTAAATTAAGCTTACGAAAGCGGACAAATGGGATGGACACCGAGYGAGATTCAGTTGGAGCATACGCACTAAAAAGGACATAGCATAGCAGTAATGGCAATGAGGTGCTGATAAAAAAGGAAAATTCGTGACAGAGGCGAATGCAGGCGCTGAAGCGGAAAAATTCCGAATATGAGTGGGGAAAATGCCTAAAATTGCAATAATAAAGTAAAATATTTATATACAATAAAATCAAAATTTGTTATCACTTCAAAATGGCTAATATTAAAAGGGTCTAACGGCATTACTTATGCTTATCATTAGCTCGTTATGACCATGAACTTTGCATTTTCAACAAAAAGGGTCAATTGCTCAAGGTTAAAGCAAAAAAGTTTGTGTTAGMACAAGATTAAGGTAAGTAAGCGCARTTAATAAGCTTTTGCCCCCTGAAGTATGCTACAATTGTGCAAATTACAATGCAATCACTTGTTGATGAGATGCATTTATCACAGCAGCGCTAACCGCACAAATGCTCAAGCTCAGCGCGTAACTGTGCTCAATATACATACGTATATGTATATGCTAGCATGTATATATGTATTTAC
>NW_017536296.1:1360003-1366240 GCF_001853355.1 Bactrocera latifrons | reverse complement strand
AACTCACCCACCAGCAGGGGGTGTAGTGCCCTTGATTAGAAACCTTCAGTTACATGTTGTTGATCTGTGTGTTGTTATTGTCTATTATTATTGTCACCACAGTAACGGGTTTCTGTTGTACAATATTTGTTGCTGAGCAAAGGCATGTTCAAGAACACATATACTATACATGTGTATATATGTGTGCGTGTGAACAAAAATGTTTGCTGTACTTTTATTGTTGTTGTTGTTGTTATTTGTTGTTGCACCCCATCTCGCAACATGACTTAATTAAACGACAATGGTTGCAAATTGAATCAAAGATCGCTCAACTTGAGCTCGTCACAAAGCAGTAGCATGCTTTCWTGCCACATAAAGGTTTACATGTGTATGTGTGTGTGCAACACAGGCACCCATATATACTGTATTTAGGTGTTATGTGTATGCGTAGCGGCATAAAAGGCCACAATTTGCCAAAGTCGACGAGTCATTGAAACGTATAATCTGAAGGACGTGCTACACTGCGTCATCAGCGAGAGAAAAAAAGAACAAAAACATTAAAGAAGATACACAACAAAAACATACAGATTTTTGTTTTAGTTGCATACATGTATGTATGTATGCATATGTTCAAGAATTACTTTGTGTTTATTGTAAATAAAAAGCATATTTTTGAGGTTAGGCGCAGGCAGCTCTGGCAAGTCCATGGCATAGTGTTGTGAGAAAAATTTATTTAATATTTTAAATTATCTTTTTTTTTTAATGAAGTATTTAACATCGCTAGTCACAACTTTGTACTCTCTTTCAGGCAAAGCTCGAATAACATTACAGTCAAACTGTTCYTATTGTGATGCTAAACAAGAATCAAGCCAATTTTCGTTGTCGTGTTGTGAGTGAARCTGCTTCTAAGACAGACCATGTGTCATCGAACGCTACAAATAATAATCGAACGGTGCTATATCTAGTGGAATAGAACACACACTTTCAGATAGGTTTTAACGCGTTTGGCAACGTGTGGTCAAGCATTTCCATGCATCAAAATCCGTTTTCCGTGTCCCTTCTTATATTGAGGTCATAAGAAACCCAAYTTTGTTTCTGAATCATTCCCAGTACATGTAGTTGCTTTGAAATGTYGGATTCTCATCGAGCAACGTTTTCAATTTACAGTTTTCGAGAGTTTTTAGCTTTCTTCAAGCTCTTCCGTTCTGTAAAGAATGTGTCGCGCGGCGTTAGTAGCAACTCGGACTGACGTATGGAACGACTTGGCTCATTTCACGTCGAGATCTTTAATTGAAAATATAACTTGTGCAATAACTGAGCCGTTCGACTTTCATAAGCGACATCGCTGCACTTTATGAGCTCTTAAAAATATCGAATAACCACGTTTTGAGCCAAATTTTGTTCATTTCTGSCTCAATAGGTATGTAAACAAGCAAAATTATAGCATTTGGGATGAAGAGCAACCTGAAGAGTTTCAAATAATATCACGTTTTCCGCCGGTCGATTGGCCAAAAGAAATTGAAAATTGGACTCAACGAATGGACTATCTGCGGCCGCGGTTAACATTATATGATATTCAAAAAATAAATGGCAAAGAATGTTCTTTCGAATGAAAATAAACATTCTGCGTTAAAATTGAAGTTTCTGTGTTCTCTCTTTAAAAAATTTGGTTAAATTGAGGGAACCACTRATACACAAGTGGCCAGCATTGAGCAATAGACGAGTTGTAGTGTTCCACCAGGATTACCAGTAGATCTCATACWARTTTTATGACTCGCCAAAAGMTTTTGCAGTTGGAATGGAATGTGCTACCACACGCACCATTTACGCTAGACTTTTCACCTTCAGACTTTTACTTAAACCGGTCCTACCAAAATTTTTTGATTGGAAAACCATCACCTCAAATAAGRATGTCAAAAGCCTCTAAGATCAGTTCTTCGCCTGCAAGTATCAACAATTTTATGAATGTGGAATCAATATCCTACCCTTAAGATGACTAAAGATATTGGATCTAAATAAAGAATATATAATTTCCTAAAATTTTTACACCATAAAAAAATCSAAATTGCTTAGTGAAGATGCAATAAATAACTAAGTGAGAGTATGGGAGTATTCTTGAAACTAGAAAYCCCTTAAAGAGATAATATAACGATTTTTGCAGACTATTGCTTATCACCAACATTCCAATATTCCACTAATCACATAACCTTAATTTTTGAGAATAAATTATAAATAAGAAATATTTTAACTTGCCAAATCTATGATAACTAAATGTACGTGTATATATGTTTTCATGATTAAGTAAATATATATGTTTGTATATRGGCTCACCAGTGCGACWAARAAGAGTGATCACCAAMTTACCTGCAAGTAAAAAAACAGAAAAATCATTAAAGTCTCATTTGTTAATTATATACATATACATACATACATAAAAAATATTCTATTTCTAATACTAGTTAACCTTAGAATTCATAAATTTTTCTGATTTTTACAAATGTGAGCGCTCTTCGACCAAACAAAATACCACTTGTCATAAAAYTTGACTCAAAACTAACCGGTCAATTAAAAAGTCTATGGCCCATCATCGTAAAATACATGTTTTTGGCAAAATTCTTTTTTTTTTTCAACATAGGTTTTTTCAAGGATGATACAATGATTGAAGCGATCCTCCACATTTTTAATGCCAGTTTTGTAGTACGATTTGGCCTTGATTCAAAAGAGGCCGAAATTGAGATGATCACTTCTTCATTCGACGATAATTTCTTCCCAGTGAGCGTTCTTTTGAGATTTGAGAATAAAGAAAGTTGTCACTGAGGATAATATCTGGAGCGTACGGAGGATGTGGGGGCAATTATGATTGTTTCTTCTGACTTCTGAGACGGTGCATTGTAAAACAGAACTTTCTTTTTCTTCAAACGTGGTCGTTTTTCGGCGATTTCAAACGATTCTAAAAACAAAACTCTGATTTATTACACTTGAACATCTCCAAATCATCAACTCGTCATTGTTTTTGGTCAAAAGTGAGCTCCCGCTTCAGAAGACAGAAGATTTCAAACCGGATTATGCTCTTGTCGAATTCCCAGAGGTGATATAGTGACGGATGCCCAGAGCATGCTGAAATTATGGAGGAAACACTTCTCCAGCCTGCTGAATGGCAATGAAAGCATAACACCACGAGATGGCGAACCCGATTCCCCAATTAAAGGCGACGTTCCATGGCCAAACCATAAATAAAAGCATCGTCGATGCGAAGTTCGAATAGCCATTATCCGTCTGAAGAACAACAAAGCGGCGGGGGCCGATGATGGATTACCGGCCGAGCTATCCAAATACGTCGGCGAAGAACTGATAAAGAGCATGCATCAGCTCCTTTATAGAATATGGTCAGACAAGAGCATGCCCAATGATTGGAATTTAAATGGGCTCTGCGCAATCCGCAAAAAGAGAGACCACAACTACCGTGGGGAAAATCTCCTAAACATCACATATAAAGCTTTATCGAACGTATTGTGTGAAAGACAGTCAATCGTCAACAAACTGATTCAACCTCGTCAGTGTGGCTTTAAGCCTGGAAAATCAACAGACCAGATATTCACCATGCGTCAAATCTTGGAAAMGACCCATGAAAAGATAATCGACGAGATGTGGTGCATATCTTCGTCGATTTCAAAGATGCTTTTCACAGCAAGAAAAGGAGCTGCCTTTATGCCGCAATGTCTGAATTTGATATCCCCGTTGAGCGACACTAAAAGCTCCGTCCAGAAGGACCTCTCCGAGCCGTTCGATACCAAACGAGGTTTCAAACACGGCGACTCCTTATAGTGCGACTACTGCAATCTAATTCAAAAGAAAATAATTTAAGCTGCAGAACTTAATCGAGCAGGTACAATCTTCTATAAGAATGTACTGCTGCTGGCGTATGTCGATGATATTGATATCATTGACTCAACACCTGTGCCGTTGGTTCTGCTTTCTCCAGATTGGATATGGAAACAAAGCAAATGGGCCTGGCAGTGAACGAGGGCAAGACGAAATATCTGGTGTCATCAAACAAACGGTCGTCGGACTCTTGACTATATTTTCGTCTATCTTGGAACCAGTATTAACACTTAAAATAATGTCAGCTCCGAAATCCGACGCAGAATAGCTCTTGTAAACAGGTGCAGGTCCGGACTGAGTATTGAAAAGTAAAGTCTTCTCTAGTCGAACAAAAATCAAACTTTATAAGTCACTCATTATTCCCGAGYAGCTATATGAGAGGCATGGATAGTGACAACATCTGATGAGTCGACGTTACAAGTTTTCGAGAGAAAGTTTCTGCGAAAGATTTATGGTCCCTTGCGCGTTTTCCACGGCAAATATCGCACTCGAGATATACGASGACATTGACATAGTMYAGCGAATTAAAATACAACGGCAGCGCTGGYTAGGTGACTAGCGCGYTGTTGYTAACTCGGCTATAATGGCKTAAGCGATGTCTACGGCATTAAKGAAGAARACGGTATTTACGAGTAATACAGAACCTGTTGAGCTTCGGCGCTTTAAAAAGATTATARCGGGAAGCGACAAACTCTCTTCTTTATTSCTWCTRATATCCTATAATCCACGCAAAATTAAAAAAAAGCATAATAAAAGAATTCCTTTCCAGCCTACCCACAAACCTAACGGCACTGTGGGTGGCCTTAAACCAGCTGCGTGAGACGAAAACAACCGAAATAATAGATTTGCGTGATTAATTTCGATTGCCACTTAAGCGCGTACTTTTGTAAGAGTTCCGCAATTTGTCAAAAGAGGAAGAAGAACAAAAACTAAGGTCGAACGAACACACATACACACAGAATACTACTTATGTGTGTGCGTACATCCGCCAACAAATGGTTTAAAACAACGTGGAAGCTATGATCGGTGGACCAAAGACACACATGCACATGTCGTACTGCGCGCTGAAAATGTGCCAACAACGGCAACAACTAACAACAATTTTCGAAATCATATAATTAGTGTCAGCGSCGAAGTCACATTTGGCTGCAGCAGAGCAACGCCTACAAGGCACACARCGAGGCAGKCAGAAACACGGCAGGACAAGCGAACTAGTCTGCTAGATGATGACTGCTGGTTGGCTAATAGTTACACGCTTCGCGGCGCGCGGGGGTTGTGAGCCGGGCGCAGGATAAYAGCAGTTCGATAACTTTCGAACTTACGATCCCTAATATTACATATGCTTATGCAATATATATATATAACACTATATATATATATACTCTCAGCTTCTCTATGATTCGCGCAGCCACAAGCTGAAGGGACAGACACAATTGCCGTAGGCAGCGCAAGAGGGAAACGGTCACACGCACGTTTGTGTACAAAATGCGACTGCTGTCCATTCATGCATCCGTCAGATAATTATTATAATTACCTGCGTGAGTGCAGGTTTCCACATTTCACTGGGACAGAAGAATTCAAAAAAAAATGTTAGTTAGACAGAATAGCCMAAAAAGACGAGTCTCAAAACACAGCAGTGGGAATGAAAATGACAACAAATGAGGGGAATGGGAAATTGGGCAGCGAGAAGTGTCTATGCACATGCAACKGACCAGGTACAGCGAATACATACATGCATGCCGTTATATACATATACCAATGTACATACATACATCAACATGCATTTACATATATGCTCTTTAGATACTTAGCATGCACATACGCCTTCTTTGGGCCTTTGAAAAAACATTAGATGATTTGCCGCATTACAAATAGAAGTTGTTGCCACATGTAAGCAATCATACATACTTGTAGATACAYGCAGATAACCAGGAAGTGCACGGCAGTAGCATCAACCCAGGTCATATATATGTATAAACATAGCTACTATACATATATGGTATATGTTCAGATGTATATACATACATATATACTGCATTTAAGCGAGCATATATCTGTTTTATGCATATGGATGATTTTATGCACCCGAATTTTCATGGTCAATGTTCAGCCAGTGGCAAATTATTCAATTGTAAGTAGGCATAATATACATATAAATGTATGATTGTAGTTCTAAAAGTCAGCAATTTTTATTTTGTCCAATTTTCTAAGCTCATAAAATAATTGTTTATGTTTTCGAATTTTTTTCTTTTTTAATTCTTCAGTGGCGAATTTTGTAATAAAAGGAGCTGACGGAAGTTATAAGGTAAAGGGGCGTATTTTTCCTCAGTTTTTACGATTTAAATTTGCACAATACGGCCTTACGATACCATCAAG
>NW_017536296.1:1333694-1358847 GCF_001853355.1 Bactrocera latifrons | reverse complement strand
GTCAGGCTTAGTAAATATGAGGCAATGAACGATAGAACAACAAGTCCTTATAACTGAACAAAATTTCAAAAATACTGAAAGCTTGGCCGCAATTCAAAAATTTCAAACAAAATATGTTGGAATAATTGAAATATTCCGAGAGACAGGATCCGTAAGATACCAGTCGTCTAAAAACAAGTAGTTGAACTGACAATAACGAAGCAGTGGTTAAMAGTGTCGGTGACTATCCACGAACATGAATTCAAGAAGCACTGTACAGCGTATACTCATCAAGGATCTATGTCCCCATGCTTTTCAAAGTTGCCACTTTTGGAGAGAGAACCCACATGAAATTATCGAAAATCAAATGAATCCAAAGTTTCTGTCCGTAGTGAGTACCACTGGCAGAAAATTTGGGATMTATGCGTTCTCCATGTCAATATACATGCATACTATATAATATTAGTGCTAATTGTTTGCAACAGGGTATTTGACTCCCAAGATCATGTAATTTTACTACGTTAGAACTTTCGAAGGAATTAAGACTAAATATGAATATTTCACAAATATTTCTAGTTATTATTTAAATAAATACCTCGAAAAAATACCCTTTCTAATTATACAATTAAATAACTACTATTATTGTGGCAATAGATATTGTAAAAGTACTTTATAGCTACGTCTAGTGTAGGGTTCTACAAGCTAATGAAATGTCTGAAAGCTTAATCACACGATTTGTTTTTTTTTTAATTTTTGAAAAAAATTTAATTTCATATAATATATTTTCATATATAAATAAAAWAAAGGTTTTCACAGGCATAACTCGAACTCACAATTCACAACCCTACAAGTAATTAAATTGTGACAATAATCGTATACCAAGRAAGCTAAAATCCAAATAAGTGATTTGCTCTAAAATGACATTTATTTCTAATCTGAAACAGTTTACCAAAACAGCCACAAAGTAGAAACTATAGTTACCCACCCTAACATGCCTTCACACACTGCCATTTGCATATTTCTATTTCCCTAAGACATCCTTCCAGCGCATCTTTGAAACCTTCTTTTGCGCGTCGTATGTGTGAGGTGAGTGTGTGGGTTGTCCAATTTGTGCGTCTGCTATATAATTATGTGCAGTTAATAACAGTCGAAATATGACATAAATAGACGCACCCTCGCCGCTGACTTCGACCATAGATGGTAGTACTGAAAAGCAGAAAAAAATTTGATATTCAAAACAGCATTTGCTCACGCCTCAGTACAGGCACTCACACACACACACACACGGTGCAAGCGCTAGCGCATCTCTGATAAGCCAAGAAATTGTGCGTAATAATTGCGCCGGGTCTATTCTTTGCCACCTCTCACGCGCCAATCTGGGTTTAGGTAAATATAAGTACATAAGTAAGTGCATACATATGTATTTTCGGTTGAAAGGTTAATGGTTAATGGCTAATGCTATTACATGCACCCACACATACCCATTTACACTTTATTTGATGGTCACTTTTAAGCACCTAATAATGACACTTTTCATTTGGTTCGATTATGCTCGGTCCGAAATTGACCCAGAGAATAAGTTGCGTRTCTATTTGTAGCTTTGATTGTTCGTGCTGATAAGCAAATGGAGTGAATGAAGTGACACTTTCATTGGTCAAATTATTGGAATGGATTAGATTAAATTAGGGCCACAGAAAAAAAATAAGTTTATTTTAGAAAGCCCCCTGTGATACAAACTTCACAAAGTATCGTGCATTATTGGAACAAATGAAGTTATTAAAAATATTTAATTATTTTATATGTAATCTTTATAATTCAACTAATGATTTAAATATATTAAATCWAGGCAAAATTCTCTGCACTGAAAAGCTTCGAATTGCTTCCACCTCCACCGTATTATCTARATCTAGTTCCTAACGACAGCATTTCTTGTTATTGAATTTTAACAGAATGCTCGCTGGGAACAAATTTTCGTCRAATSAAGAGRTRACCGCCGTAAGTGGGACCAATTTTGAAGCAAAGGACAAATYGTACTGCAAAACTGGTATCGAAAAATTTGATGACCGCTATTATCAGTGTAACACCCTCGAAGGAAACTTTGTTGAATAAAAAAATTTGCCAAAAAAGATGTGTTTTACTATGGTAGGCGGGAAACTTTTGAAATGACCTGTTATGTCATTCGCTGAGCAAAACACTTTAAAAAAACAGTACATACGTAAGAAGTCAATTTCACACAGCGAATATACCACAAATACAAATTTTGSCATTGGTTATATTAAGCTTGCCACGATATTGTAATATCCAGAAGCAAACGTCGGACCTATAACATCTATATATGAGTCAATTTAGCATTGTCCGTCAATCTGTCTCGGAAGTTTTTTAGTAGCACTACTACAGTCCTGCGGTCCTATTTCCCAATATGATCTGAACGTACCGAATCTATGTCGAATATTGCTTGCTAAAGAAATCCTTGTTAATGTAATCTTTTAGACGAAAAAGCTGTAAAGAGCACCAGTAACGACGACTATTTAAACTTGAATGGAATTTTTACCAATAACTAACAATAAAAGAGAGAAGGCGTTAAATTTTCTGGGCAACGGCTGTCTCTTATACACATCTAGATGTGTATATTTTTGCAGCATAGCGCTTATTAAAGAGCTAAATATTAGCTGCAGCATTTATTTTTAAGTAAATTTACGTCATCATCTACAGAACATACGACTTAACAGCGTTTTATAATTTAACGTTGAGAAAACAGGATTAAAAATCGTTCGGCTGTCTCTTGTAATTGCAGCTTCTAGACGTCGAAACTACCTTGTGTTCGTTAACGTGCGTTCTTTACTGCTCAGAGGCGGGTGTGTATCTTGGCTGCAACAAGACTGTGATCCGAGTCGATGTAAGGATCTCGGAGCGAACGCATGTCTAAAACACTCTTCCGTCTATCGCAACATGATCGAACTAGTTGGTAGCTTCTCGATCCGGAAACATCTAGGTTGCTTGATGTACTATCTATGCTACAGATAATCATATTTCGAACTCCAGGCGAAATCGATCAGCCTCAATCCATTTGGGGATGTTTAGACATCATAGAAGACATCTTTGCTCACATCGTTCTTCTATTTCGTTGGATCGTGAGCTCAAATCATCGATAATTTTGAAGAACTTCACTGCAGCGGATTGTTGCTGGACGTTCATCTACCGGTGAGAAAGCCAGGATTCAGAGACGAGTCTCTTTACCACAAGAATATCACTTAGAATTTGARCTTCTTTATATGRCCACTGTTATAAATGYCACAASGATMTACTCATCTTAGTCCTTGTCMTGTCCATGGCACTTCTTAGACGATGATGCCAGCCTTTACTCTTAGGAGAACATCAACCAGTTGGGCAATGACTYCTTCCCAATAAATATACCGGACATTCCAGGTGTGTGACCTTAAATGCGTTTGCCGTGGTCATCATCAAAAGGGGGTTCTCTCATCCGAGGCTGCAGTTTCTTTTTCATTTGGAGTGCTTTTTACGCGGCGGKTTCCAATCCCAGCTCACAACTCAGAGGAGGGATAATTCGCTTCCTCACTTTCTCAAACGGATGCTCCTTGGCTACCCATTGGATACTTGATCTGAGACCGGGAGTCGTGAGCTGCTTTAGCCATAYGTAAAAGAATCTGGCAAATCGCAAGTCGCTCAGAGAACTTTCCACACTTGCGTGAATTTCTACACATGACTCCATTTAAGGGTTGTTCAGCCACAGTTTAGTTCAATTTGAGGACTTCAATTGTAATAGAAATATCGAACTTAGCTTAAAACACAATAGAATTTTTTTTACTTCTTTAAAACTGGAGCCGTTGTCGAACTAGATATGTGACTTGTGAAGTGTTWTTAGTGCAGCCCTTTTGCAGCCTGCATTACCAATTATCGCATGAATTTGCATAGCAATTTTTACGAACWCACACACACATTGTAGTAGCTCTGCCAGAACGAGTGAACTCAATAGAATGCAGTAACTGCAGTTGCTTGTTAGTAGATGCCAACAAATTGAACTTTCTGGCAACATTCCCACTCTTTAATGAATGCAGCARCAGCAACTACCGGGCCATAAAAAGTGTCCACCCAAATGAGGATTGATGGCTTGCAATTCATGGGAAGCTGAACACGAGCAATAGCAGTAGCACAAGCAAAGTTCGAAGCGCAAGCGACAATCCAACGATGCGAGTCACAAACACATTCCAGCGCTATTCAAATGAAATGTTCAATTAATTTGAATAAACCGCCACAAATCCTTCAATGCAACACATCACTCCTCAAACAGCCGAAGACTTACATAGCTGGAACTTGACGATCRTTAGCGGCTTGCCTACCCGCGCTGAATGGCATTCACTACGAAGCGGGCGTCGGAGTGTTGCATATATTGCTGYTGTTGTTGTACTGGACATTTTTTATGACCGAAATGCATAGAAGGAAGCGAATACGTGGCTGTGCATAACTGCGCACAGTATTCAATAAATTCGCACAAAACCGCTAACAAACAAGCCGCGACGAATGTGGCGGCAGGCAGCGGTGGCAGSCCGCAGCAGCGTACGATCGCACATTGACCGCGCGAAATGCACCGGCCGAAAAATTCTTATCATACCGCTTGCGGTTGCGTACTGACGACTGGTGACTGCTTGGGTGCACCACTTCGCCTTGCGACCCAGCGGCCAGTCAGCGGTTAGCGAGGTTGCTTGACTGCTTGACTGACTGCCCGAATGGCTGGTTGGTTAGCTAGCTGGTTTGTCGGTTAGTTTGTTGCTATTTGACTGCTACTTGACRTGGCTGGCTGGACTAGCGGATGCGCTCACCTGACTGGCGTTTTTCGGGTCTTTTGAAGTGTCGCCGACAGTCGCACTCATCAAAGAGAAATGGTCGCAACTGCACTGAATTGAACTGCGTCGGTTTGCGCATAGCGACTGCGATGGTCACTTCGATGGCAGCGTTGGAAGGTGGAAATTGGAAGTTGCTTCGACGACGAAAACGACAACATTCTCCCGCGCCATTGCAATTGCGTTTTTGAGGCAGCAAGCATGACTTTGCGAACTCGCACTGTTGGACCGTTGATTGTTGATTGTGGTGGAATACTGTCACCAAAATGACTCTGTTGATGGCTTCCTTTCGTCGACGCTGCGGCAGACTTTTGCTGATGACCGTGCCACATTCGCATAATGGCCGCTACACCTAGATAGGGAAGTATTTACATGGGCGAGTGTGAGCACCAGCGTTAACGCTGCTGCCGGCGGAATGAATGTTACGAAAAACTTTGCATTCCTCAGCTAGCAAATGCAACGCTGCAACGGCGCACGCACGAACGAACAACGCAACAAACACGGACACAGTGGATTAACGAAAAGGAAATTCCCACAATTCCCCACGGTCGGTGTCAGGCAATGTGGCTGCGCAAACGCGCTATCATTGGGACCGTACGTCAGCCGGCCGCACCACATACATACGCTTATGTCTGCCATGTCGGTCGGAGCTTTGAAGACATGTTCGCAACACACAACCGCACGTGATCTCCTTCAGTCCAGCTACCGCCAACTGCAGCGCAGTTTAGAAGCCAAGCGGATCGTGTCCCCGTGTTTGATTGCCTTCACTCCAAAAGATGGATGGTTGTTGGTTGGACGAATGCATGTGCCTATAAACAATTGATGGTTGCCTGAGTTCGGCTCACCGGTAGCTGGCTAAGTTGCGCCGCGTTGGAGCTTTTGAATGAAGCGTCGACTATCAAATAACTTTAGACATTCGTGAGTACACGACGCTGCTGACGGCGATATTTTYCTGTACGTTACTCGCATTGTTGTGCTTGCGGTGAACGTAACCCCAAGATCGTTGTTTGTCCAATGGACATTTCGCCTTTCATCGTTGTGTTGTGCTGTTTTTGTGTTGYGCGACAGTTGGCAACTCAACTAACCAAATTATTTCTTCAATCGTTTGCACACRCAGCGCAGTTCATTTCATTGGTTGCGATCGTCTAGCTGTCTGTCAGGCTCAGCGCTTRGCGTGGAATTCGTAAAGCAGCATGTCCCATTCGTTCCTTAGCTTTTTAGCCTTTACATAGCCAAAGTTAAAGCCTTTGCCTTAGTTCTTAGCAAACTTTGCATTCTTCAAACTCCACTCACGTCTACTTCGTCTGCTTCCTTAGAGCCATGGTATACATCTACATTACAAGCTTGTAGAATTTATGCGAATGCCAAGGCGCAGTCGCGCTATTAAACTATGTTACGTGATTGTAAATTCATTGATCTGCTCGGCGTGGCAAGGCGAGCCGAATCATTCACGCATTTCAAGCGTTGGCCTCTAAGAGTATGAGATCGTACTACTTTCATGCTTCACTCGTAAATATTTGCGTTCGTTGTGTGAAGTTACGCGTGTGAAAAGTTTCAGCTTCGATTTACGAGACCTATTTGATTGGTTTGTGTGCGACAGATTATACTTGTAATGTGTTATTTTAAAAGAAAACACATTTTTATCGCAAATTCATTTTCTATATACATATGTATATAATTATTTTCGCACCTTTCCCGAAATATATGTAAATATAATATTTTTTTTTCTTGGCGTAGAACCGGCTTCTAGCCAGGCCTTCTATATCTAGTCTTTCCAACGGAGTGTTCCTGGGTCGTATACTCTCAGAGCGGAGTTTGAGTGTTTTCAGCCATTCGAGACTATCGACTGCGGTATTTGCCGTTTTCAGTGCGCAAAGAACCGTAAACTTCCGCGGATAATTTCTATCGAARACYCGTAACATCGACTCATCGGATGTTGTCATCATCCATACCTCTGCACCATATAGCAGGAYAGGAATARTGAGGGAATTATTGAGTTTGRTCTTTATTCGTCGAGAAAGCACGTTACTTCGCAATTGCTTACTTAGTAGTAGAAGTAGCACCTGYTGGCAAGAGCTTTTCYACGTTGGATTTGTAAGCWGACGTTGTTATTAGTGTTACTTCTGGTTCCAAGATAGATGAAATCATCTCCGACTTCATAGTTATGACTGTCAATAGTGATGTGGGGGCCAAGTYGTGAGTGCRACGTTTGTTTGTTTRATTACAGGAGATATTTCGTCTTGCCCTCCAGCTGCGCTACCTTAATCTGAAGATTGGAGAAAGCAGAATTAATATAAATTCAATCCACTTGAATAAATGTCGATTAAGCTCTGGAGTGAGMTGATGGAGCCCTGCTTTATCCACTGGCATACGCAAAATGATGAGAATATTACGATTGGAAAGGTTCAAACTCAGTTCCGAATCGTTGTTTTGCTGCATTGGAAAGTCAAGTATCGAAACCGAAGATTATCAAGCGTGTTCGCTCAATAGACTTTTGATTAAATGGATACGTTAATAAACCAAATTGTCACATGTGGAGTGATGATAACCTACGAGCCATAGTGGAGCTGCCGTCATTTCATCAAAAAGTCACTAATTGATGTGCTCTGTAGGTAAAGGGAATTATTGGTCCATACTTATTCATAAATGAAGGCGACTATAATATTAYAAACAATTGGAAACGCTATGGAATCCATGAGTAATTTAACGGAATAGAGGATGTTCTTGTGAACGATCTTTAGTTCCAACAAGACGTAGTGCCGTCGTAGTGCTATAGAGCCAACGAAATCTCCAATTTATTGAAGTAGACTTTTGATGAGGGCGTTATCTTGCATCGTGAGGCTTTGGCGTGAGCTCCAAGATCGTGCGATTTATCATCGTCAGACTATTTTTTGAACGTGAAGTCGCTTGTCTATGCAGATAAGCCCGAGATTATTGACGCTTTGGTATAGATTATTCGAATTATTATTGCTTCAAAAAGTTTTCGAAAATTGTACCTCTAAGCTGGGATATATTCGAGCCGGTGGCGGCGGTCACTTGTCCAAAATCATTTTAAAACTTAATTGCAAACTCTGTTTTTTTTTTTTTTTTTTGTAATAAAGCACAATTCTTGGAGATACCGATATATTCGACAAAAGGATCGTTAGAAAAACGAAAATCGTTATACATATGCAGTATGTTGGAAATGGACGTGTTCGTAAGTCCGATTTCACATATTTTCGCACTGTGATATAACATTATTAGAATAATGTTGAACCGCGAATTTGGTTGAAATCGATCGAGCAAGTAATGAGATATGTGTCTCACTCAATTTTTACTCAAGTTACAGCTTACACGAACGGACGGACAGACAGACAGTCACCCGGATTTCAGTTTTTCTCATCATCCTGATCACTTATACATATACATATATAACCCGACATCTATCTCACTTAGTTTTAATTGATACGTACAACCGTTAGACAAACAAAACTATTATACCCTACAGCAACATGTTACAAGAGTATAAAAACCCAGTAAATACTTCCACTTTTGAAATTATATTGTTTGATGGTTATACCACCTTCGTAAAGTTCAAAAAATTTTCTTACACATATTTATGTAAGTAAGAATATTTCCCAAACATAATTTGAGCCGCCAATATCTTGTTAATTATCTTATCAATCAACTCACTTAAAATAGATCAGTAGATAGTGGAAGAAGTGTAGATACATACATCCATCAACTTTTTATATATGTAGCTATGAGTAAAATATTTCTACTTACTTGAGAAATTTTCAATTCACAACCTCCCAGTGCATAATATCAGCAGCAATGAAATTGCTCGAATACACAAAAACAACTGAAAGAAACTAACATATGAAAACTGCGCGCAAATTAATTACCGCCATTTAATAAATGCCATTATTTATACCATTTAATTAAAATGTAACCAAACTGWTTCTGACAACTAAATTATAGTTGACAGTTTGACCGTTAAGTCAAGTGCAAACTGGGACTAAAATTAAATCGTTTATGTAGGTATTTTGAAAATTTTTATAAAATTTCGCAAAGGCATAAACTAGTTAAAGAGCTTTGTATGCTTTGAGTTTGGTGAGCCGTTTGATAGGTGTGAGATAATAAATAATAACTTGTCAGCCGTCCGTTTTATTAAAATTTTCTTGTTGACAGTGCCACCTAGCGGTGGTGAGCAAGGCAATTGAAAGGATGTTTGCAGGTAAGGCAGTGCGTTGGCTTGAAATGGAAGTAAGGCGATAAAGAGAATACGACTTTACACGGAAAATGTTTTTARAATTGAGTATGTTGGTTAATTAACTAACATATATTGTTTTAGATGCTTAMAAATATTTTAAAAATAATTGAAGCTATTTAATTATACAGAGCAAAAAACTCTTACAGGCAATGCTTTGTTTATCTAAKGGTTCTAGAAATATATGTATAAGTACATAACATAGGTAAAATTATTATTTCGCTTAGTGATATGAAGTAAATTATGTTATATTGCTGATTTTTATCCATTCGAGCCTCTATCTTGACAAATAGAAACTCGCGTAGTAGATTTCACGACAGGATGTAATGGGGTATAGTTATGCCCATGGGTAAGCAGATACAGTTGTAGGACTACTCTTACATCCTCGTCGTGAATCCTAGAAATGTAAGCAACCCTTGTGTAAGGTGCGGGCGCCAATCCTTGTGGAGCCCTGAATCACGAGTAAAAGAGAGGAAGCTTCAGCGGAGCCACTCCGACATATTCGGTTTAAGGGTTCTATGAAGTCTGAGGTGCTGCTGCGAGCGGGCGTCGGTTTTGAAACAAGCGGCTAGCTAAATAAATGTGTCTAATAATTTATACTACTCGCCTAGCGAGGATGTGCGCTGGGTTTGGGACCCGCTACATAGAAAGCACTTCCAATGAAATGGAAATAACAGATTTCACAATAACCGGCCAGTATACGCTCTCACAGCATATATTATTATAAAGTTACATCTCGGTAAATGCAAACCACTCAGAGATGATCTAGTGATTGATGCCCAGAGCATACTAAAATTGTGGAGGGAACACTTCTGCTTGCTGAATGACAGTGAAAGCAAAACACCAGTGGATAGTGAACCCGATTCCCCAATCGATGACGWTGGAGCGCACGTTCTATTGCCCAACCATGAAGAAGTTCGAAGAGCAATTACCCGTCTGAAAAAAAAACAAAACGGCGGGGGCCGATGGTTTGCTGGACGAGTCATTCAAACACGACGGAGAAGAATTGTTAAGGAGCATCATGCTTCAGTTCCTTTGTAGAATATGGTCGGACGAAAGCATTTCCAACCATTAGAATTTATGTGTTCTCCTTAACATCGCATATAAGGTTMTATCGAGCGTATTGTGCGAAAGATTAAAGTTCACCGTCAACAAACAGATTKKACCTTGTCATTGTCAACCGATCAAATATTGACCAACCGACAASTCTTAGAAAATATCCGTGAAAAAGAATCGACACACACCACCTCTTCGTCCACAAAAAGGAGCTGCCTCTATACCGCCATGCCTGAATTTATTATCCCCGCAAAACTAATACCAAAAGCTCCGTTAGGATCGGGAAGGAACTCTTCAAGTCTTTCRATACCAAACGAGGTTCCAGACAAGGCGACTCCCTTTCATATGACCTCTTCAATCTGCTGCTGGAGAAAATCATTCGTGCTGCAGAACTAAACAGCGAAGATAGTAACAGACGATTTGCATAAGATGCTCTTGATTTGAATTTGCCATAATTTGTGAAATCATCCAAATAAAACCGCACTTAAATATTAAACAAATATTAGCTTATATTTAAATCCTCAAATAAACCGTCAGAAAAATGCGAAATTCAAATAAAAAAAAAATTAATTTTTACAATTTTAATATTGGATAATGCCTTATTGCTGTCAAAATGCCCACAAGACACAGCGCATTTGCGAATACTTTTAAATGACGGTTTTAAAAACTATTATGTGTCATGTGCGCTGGACAACAGAGCTGGTGGCACAATTATAACCAGTACCGCGAGTATTCCTTCATAAGTGGACAAGTGCATAAAAAATGTCAGGCAAACAGACTTGTGTAGCATTTCTCAGTCACGTGACAAGTAATTATAGGAGGAAGAAGGAAAAAACGGCATACAACAAACACATGTCATGTAATGCAAAAGGTGAACGGAAATTATGAATGTATAAACGCGCAACAGTAAATATGAAAGGAAGCGAAGACGCATCATTCGTCCAACAACAACAAAAAGCAAGGGATGTTGCTCATACGCAGGGTTGTGCTGCCCGCGTGACACGTTACATGCTGTCGCCTACACAGGCGGCGTGACAAATGAAATGCAACGGCAGACGGACTAATAATAGGAGGCGGGTGTGTTCACCATTTGTTTGCGTCAAAAATATGACAATGCAACGCTGTTGCAAGCCACTTGAATTATTTAAAATTCACTTCGACCGCAAAGACCAGCGGAAGAAATATGTAAAAATCCGGGTGTAAAAGGTGGAAAATTTTATTTAATAAACGAAAAATAAGAGAAATGCGAAATGGCTGAAGTATATGAAGTTTACGGTAAAGGTAACCAGTTGAGGACTAGTTCAGGCGTGTTTACTAATGTTGTTGCAAAGGTAAAAAAATATTTCCCAGATAGTTTTAAGTTAGTTTCTAAGGTAATTTACTAAKCGGTAACTAGTTTCGGACTAGTTCAGAGGTGTTTACCAATGTTACTGTAGAAGTAAAGATAGCTTTGAGTTGGTTTCTAAGCATATCAACTTTAAGGAAAAGGTACCTAGTTGAGGACCAATTTAGAAATGTTTGCTAATGTTGTTGTAGTGGTAACAAATATTTCTCAGATTATGTTGAATTGGGTTCTGAGGGTTTGAAGTTTGAGGTAATGGTAACTAGTTGAGGCGTAGTTCATAGCTATTTACTAATGTTTTTGTAGAAGTAAAAAAAAACATATTTCCCAGACAGTTTTAAGTTGGATTCTAAGGATATCAACTTTAAGGTAATGGTAACTTGTTGAGGACTAGTTCAGAAAAGTCTGAGTTCGAACTATTACAGGCACGTTTTGACCCGAAACGAACAACTACGGTACTAATATTTTCCCTACAGGGTATTTAAAGAAATAAATATMAAATAAACAAATTTCCTCATTACTCACCAATCAGAAATTTTTTTCAGCCGCGCCCCTACTTTTTTGAAATGAAACGCACATCACGCATACGACCCAATTCCCTGGCATTTGTGTCCTTCGCACTAATACATTATACATGCCGTGTGGCATGTGTGTATGACAGTCAGTTAGTCAGCGTAGAAATTACATGTATGATTGCTAAATAAACGAATATGTACACAAATTTGTATAAATATGAATTGAAAGGATTAATTGGAGTTCCCAGGAATTGAAAGCTCTCTTTTCTACGCAATATTTATTTATTATTTAAATGATTGAGAATAGATTGTATCCCGCCGTAAGTGGCGCTCACACCAAAGACCAACCAATAGCATTTACACCGCCTTTCGTTGGTTACTTTGTCAACGCTTCTTGCTTATTTTGTGTYGGCATTCACAATTTGTCATTATTGCTTTGACAAATATTGACGCACAATTACCGTAATTTACTTAAGTAGCTAAGGCCTATTATTAATTTATAAATAGAGCTCGAAAGAAATACGAATTTTGGTATGTGCGGGAATATATGTTTATAATCGACAGCTTTCTTACATTTGCTCATGTATTTGAAGCTTAAGAATGCTGTTTTCCTTAATAAAAACATATAAATAAAAGTAGAATTCTCCTCAAAAATATTTCCCAGACAGCATACAGCTTTGAGAGCTTTTAAAGACGCAAGGTTGGTAGTTCGTGTTTCATTACAAATAAKCATATGTAGCTATTGTTGTTTCGCAAAATATTTAAGAACTCTACGGAAGATTAGTTCACCCATGACTTTATGGACCATTCTGCTTTTGAGAAATGCTCACAAAATTGGGAGATTTTCATAGGGACGTAAACAAAGTTTCAAATAAAAATAGACGGATCAGTGAGCATCACCCAACAAACTTTTCTCTTATGTTACTTTTAGACTGTAGACCGTAGCGTCATCCTAGTCAAAATAGAAGCCATTAGCGAAAGTATGCTCGCATAATGATTGTCTTATTGGTAAAATTAATAAGTACTAATGAAACTAAGTAATGAAATTAAAAGAGATTTTATCAGTAAAGATCTCCCCAGGGTTATTTCATCGGTTCTTGTTCGGTTTTCTACTTAGGAAATGCTATTTGGAAGTAATATAGTATGTGAARTCAATAACAGTAACCGTAGAAAGAATAATACTACTGTAAGCAAAAAATTGTAAGACTTTTTCATTAAAATTTCGCACGCAAATACATTCGTGGAAATATTCTTTTCTTAGGTTGGTAGGACTGTCAGACACATCTGTRCCAAATGTTAAGTCCACGCTGGTCTTTTTGAAGTACATGCAGCAAATGTTGGAAAAGGTCTTCGCTGATAATTGTTTGTCAAGAGCAAGTGGTTTTGATTGGTACAGATTATTCAAAGAGAGTCGAGATCGAGTTGACTTCGAAACAGGACGTATTTGGTGCTTGAGAATCTACGATTAATAGTCAGATATCTTATTGACAACATTGGAATATGGGAAGGATCAGTGAAATCATTTTCGMCAAACTTTTTTTAAAAGCCTTTTGTTCAATTTATTTACGAAAATTCACKTTCTGTAAGGAATGTGTTTCACGCATTTAGCTCAACTTATGGTCACCATAGTCGGCATCCTAGCATACTATTCGCAACACCATCACCCATCTTGAGACCCAATAATATTGGTCCGAACAGATCACGTCCAATGCAGTGAAGAAACTATACCAGCCGTACCTGAAAGTATACAAAGAAAGGATCACCGGTCCTTATTTATTCAAAAATGATCGCGCCACGATAACCGACTATTTGATGCCTGAAATTGAAGCTCGTGATTTCGACGACATTTGGTTTCAACRAGACAATGCCACTTCCCATACATCCCMTCACTCAAAGMTTTTATTGAGAGAACACTTCGGTRAGCAGATAATTTCACGGTCACCAAAATCGTCTGATATCACACCGTTATAATTTTTCCTGTGGTGATATGTAAAGTCTAAAGTCTATGGGGACAACGCGGCTTCTAGTCAGAGTTTGTACCAAAACATGACGCGTGTCAATCGCCAGTTACCTCGAACGAGCCGTCGAAAATTGTGCTCAACAGATGGACCATCTGAGATGTARCCGCGAACAATATTTGAAAAAAGATAATCTTTATAAAATAAATGCCTTTAAAATTGAAGTTTCTATCTTTTTTCGTTAAAAAAACTAAAGAACCTCGAAATGGATCATTCCTRTAATTAAATATAAGTAGGACAGTGAATTGTCCGAAGCAGATCTTTATCGACGAAAACAGCAAAAAAGGTCACATAACTAATTGTGGATGATCTTAAAGCGAAGTAGTTCAAKATAGAGTTCATTCTAAATATGTATATCAACTGAAAGTGTGCATCATATCTTTCATGAATATTTGGGTATGAATAAGCTCTTTGSAAAATAGCAACCGTGCGAGCTCTATTTTGACCAAAAACAGTGAAAAATTTAACACGATGATCCCGTTACAAAACGTAAAACACAACAGTCGACTAGCAAGGTTATGGGTCTATATTTTGGGTTACGTATGGAATAAAAATAACGACTATTAAATAGTTATTGGTCCGTTTGAATAACGAAATCGCACATAAGCAGTCGCATTTTAAGGAAAGAAAGTTTTTTTTTTTCAAAATCCATTAATTGCAGTCGCTTACACAGTATTCTGTAGATCCACGATCTGCTGACTTATACGCGATATTTTGCAGATCCGGTCCCAGCGACTATTTCCTGTTGTTGGATCTGAAAAGAATGCTCGCCCAGAAGAAGTTTCGTCGAACGAAGAGGTGATCGCAGAAACTGAGGCCTATTTTGAAGCAAAGGACAAATCGTACTACGAAAATGATATCGAAAAGATGGAGGGTCGCTATTATAAGGGTATCACCCTTGAAGGGAACTATCTTGAATTAACAAGAAAAAACGTTAACTTCGGCTGCACCGAAGCTAATATACCCTTCACAGGTGCATTTTTTTAGTAACTATGTGTTCAGTCTGTATGGTATGCTATAGTAATCCGATCTGAACAATTATTTCGGAGATTATATTATTACCTTAAGCAGTAATCCATGTCAAAATTCGTGAAGTACTTCATCAAATGCGAAAGTTTTCCATACAAGAACTTGATTCCGATCGTTCGGTTTGTATGGCAGCTATATGCTATAGTTAACCGATCTGAACAAATTCTTCGGAGATTGCATTATTATCTTAGAAAATAACCTGGGCCAACTTTTGTGAAGATACATTGTCAAATGTGAAAATTTTCCATACAAGCCCTTGATTCCGATCGTTCAGTTTGTATGGCAGCTATATGCTATAGTGGTCCGATATCGGCAGTTCCGACAAATGAGCAGCTCCTTGAAAATAAAATGACGTTTGCAAAATTTCAAAACGATATCTTAAAAACTGAGGGACTAGTTCGTATATATACAGACAGACGGACGGACAAACGGACAGACAGACAGACGSACATGGCTAAATCGACTCAGTATATACTTTATAGGGTCTCCGACGCTTTCTTCTGGGTGTTACAAACTTCGTGGCACACTTAATATACCCTGTTCATGGTATAAAAACGAATTTTGTCAAAAAATGTGTTTTACTTTACTAGGCAGGTCACTTTTAAATTGATTGTTACTTCCGAATAAAAATATTTCTATGATTGTAATTTACTAAGGTTTTAGAGAAATCACATCTTTCGTGAGGCTAAATTATTCTTCCTACGAGAATAGTCAAAATTTTAATTGAAAACTCTTTATTAAAAAAAAAAATTGAAATAATTATTTAATGAAAAAAATTCCAATAAATGTATTTAACAAAACTTGTAATCTTGTATCTCTTTTGAAGTGTTTCAAAAATGTTCAATCAACTTTGTTGAGCTTGATAATAAGAGCGCAATTTTTTCAATATTYTAACGAGCATTCTTTTGATAGTCGTTTTAAAAGAAAATAGGGCTACTGTACTCTATTAATTTCCCATGCATAATAATAGTTTCAGTCCTGTTTTTTTTGTTTTTTTTTTTTTGTTTTGGGAGAATCACGTGAGCGAACGCAATGCATGGCGAAATAAAACATATATAGTATATTCCAAAAAAAATAAAATTAAAATTAAATTAAAATAAAAAAGAGGAAAAATTAAAATAAAAAGAAAAATAGCATTGCATGTGCTTGCATTGTTGTTGGTAATGACAATCATTTACCAAATTATGTCATTAAGTTGTTAGTTGATGCGGTGTTGTTCAACGTGTGCGTTTCGTAGCATATTATCCAGCCGGCCCATTGATTTACTAGTGCCTATAAACACAAGCTGGTTGATGAATTTTTTTGTATTTTTATACCCTAAACAGGGGATATTAAGTTTATCACAAGGTTTGGTAAARGTCCATGAGGAAACGTCGGAGATATCATAATTAGTTTATATATTACTGATGAGTGTGATGAGTTGAACCCGATTAGGGCACGATCGTCAGTCAGCCTGCGGGTATGTCAATCTGTATATATGCCAATTAGTCCCTCAGTTTTTGAGATATCGATATGAAATTTTGCGAACACCCTTTTTTCCACAAGAAGCTGCTCATTTCGTCGRAACTGTCGGTATAAGACCACTATAGCATATAGCTGTAATACAAACTGATCGATMAAAATCTAGTTGTTGTATGGAAGTCTCTTTTATTTAAGAAGATATCTTCAYGCAATTTGAGAGAGAGTATTGCCCAAGGRAATRCTACAATCTKCTTAGAAATTGTTCAAATCKAAYTACTATAGCATATAGCTGYCATACAAACTGATCAATCWAAATCTAGTTTTTGTATGGAAATCTTTTTTATTTGACAAGATAACTTCATGAAATTTGTGATATAGAACTGCTTAAGAAAACGCTATAATCTGCTAAGAAATCGTTTAGATCGGACTACTATAGCGTATAGCTGTCATACAAACTAAGCGATCAAAGTCAAGTTTTTATATAAAAACCTCTTTTATTTTCCAAAATATCTTCATGAAATTTTTCRCGGACTGTTGTCGAAGGCAACGGTATAATCTGCTTAGAAATTGTTCAAATCGAACTACTATAGCATATAGCTGCCATACCGATTGATCGATCAAAATAAAAATTTTTAATGAAAACATTTATTTTATGAAAATTTGTGAAAGGTATTATAAACCTTTTTTTCGCTTTGAACATCTTAGTGATAATTTAAAATTACCAGTAGGCGCTTTGGTGGAATGCAACAACCCAACAATAGAAATAAAATAAAGAGCTGCAAAGTTGAGGTGGAAATCGAATKATGACAGCGTCGGCGGTGGCTGCTTGGAGCTGAAAGCCAAAAACGGTTAGCCGCTGATAATGACGATTCTTTAACTCTATTACAATGTAATTGTGATGCCAATGGCGAGACAATTGCAGTTGTTGTTGTTGTTGTGRCTGGTGTGCAGTGCCGCTGCTGATTAGAGTCACATATGCGCAGTTGAGGCATGAAATTGGCATGCCAATCGCGACAGGCGCACGCTGATAGTAGCATTTGCTAGCAGCAAATATGAAAATTGCATATTCATGCTTCGCTCGCACTCACACACAAATGCAGCTGCACGCACACAGGTGCCTACTCGCTGCAAGGGAGCTGCGTGTAAGTGTGCCACCTAATGCTGTTTTGTATGCGTTTCTAGTGCCACCACTTAAATGTAATCGCTTCTCGTGTAAGCCACAACAACAACAATAATAGCAATATGAGCAACTAAAACYAACAACAACAACGCTAATCACAGCAACACAGCCTAAACAATAACTAGAGTGCGGTGCTTTATGCCACCAACAATTCTCTGCGGCATGCCACATTCCAGCATGCCATCGTGGTGCAAATGCTGGTGGCAGCACACACAAACACGTTCGCAAACATACAAAAATGTGGGAGGGCAACCAACATATCATACGCTTCGACACATCGTCGTCAGTGTGGGCATATTTCAACCGCAGCAATTGGCTCATCATTGCTATCATTATTCGCATGATTATTGTTGTTATCGACCGTTGTAACAGCGACAACAACACACACACATGCACATATATACTAGCAACAAAAGAGTTGTCCGTATCAACAGCATACTCCAATTTTTATTATTATTGTTGTTGTTACTGTTGCTGTTGTTATTATTATTACCGTTGTTGTTGTTGGTAATGAAAATTACACCGATCCGCCGGAGTTCGAGTCATCATCGGTTTTATTTACGCTAGCACTCGCCAAGAGTAGCGGTGTTAACAACAACAATCACAATAATCATAACAAYAACAACAATAATAATAATATCAATRTGTGCATTAAGAAAAAGCAAAAGTCACTGAAATAAAAACACTGTGGTGGGGAGTTAACAAGCA
The DNA here is from genome assembly GCF_001853355.1 of Bactrocera latifrons. NCBI lineage: Eukaryota > Metazoa > Arthropoda > Insecta > Diptera > Tephritidae > Bactrocera > Bactrocera latifrons. Next base: position 1,340,451 of record NW_017536296.1, on the reverse strand, counting down.
GATCACTAAAATTGGTTACTTTAAATGGATTACTTTCATGGTGCCACTCAAAGCTGCAGGAAATGCGACAAAACCCTCTGTACATMATAAATGTAACCAACATTTCGAGGAAGCTTTAAATTTGCTGAAGTCATGGCTAAGATTATTAGACTTTCACAACATGATTTCCCAGAAATTGTGTTCTTTGAAACCCAAATGTTTGACGAAAACACAAAGTTTTTCGCTCGGTTGAACTGTTTACTTTGGAACGCACCTTGTATGYATATAAATCTCAATTATACATAATCATAGAACAACAACAGAAATATTTTTTACGAATTTCCCCTCGTACACAAATTTAAAAGYTTAAAGCAATCGAAAGATATGAAAAAGAGAGCAAAACTTCAGCAAGCGAAAGCTTCTTAGCGATGAAAGTTAAAAGCTTTCACCCTGCGAAAGCATCTTAGCGATGAAATTTAAAAGCTTTCAGCCTCCAAAASCTTCCAAGTGATGAAATTTTAAAGTTTCCAGTCTGCGAAAGTTTTTTAGCGAAGAAATTTGAAACCTTGGAAAATGCGAAGCTTCCTAGCGATGAAATTTGATGGTTTTCAGCCAGAAAACCTTCTTAGCGATGAAATTTAAAAGCTTTCACCCTGCGAAAGCATATTAGCGATGAAATTTGATGGCTTTCAGCCAGAGAAAGCTTCTTAGCGATGAAATTTAAAAGCTTTCAGTCTCCAAAAGCTTCCAAGTGATGGCATTTTAAAGCTTCCAGTCTGCGAAAGTTTTTAGCGAAGAAATTTAAAACCTTTGAAAATGCAAAAGCATCTTAGCAATGAAATTTGATGGCTTTCAGCCAGACAAAGCTTCTTAGTGGCGAAATTTAAAAGCTTTCAGCCAGCTAAAGCTTCTTAGCGAAGAAATTTAAAAGCTTTCAGTCCAGAAGAAATTACAAAYGCAATTGTTCTAAATGAAATGATCAAAAGTATAAGAATTAAAATAATATAACAATAATTTTTATGACCTTAGCTTTCTCGCTTTCAGGAAAGCTTTGCTTTTTTTTTTGGTGTCATTTGGTTTGAACCGTATGCATCAACCTCCTCTTTTTACGCAATCCATAAAAGTAAAAAAGAAACAACCATAAATAGTAATTGCGCTTTATTTTTGTAAAAAAAAAAGTAGAATCAACAAATAACTTCAACTAAAACACGCTCATATKATAGACACAAAAGTGATGGCAGGCAGAAAACTACATTCGACATTCATTCAAGCGCTCTAAAGCGACAATAAGTCAAGCAAAGCGAAACAAAAGTAAGAGAAAAAACTATTGCAGCAACGAAAACCAAAATAAAAACGGCACAACACTATAACGACATTTAAATTGCCCCCGCACCGCATAGCAATTTTGGTCAAAAGTGAGTGTTGGTTATTGTTGCTGTTGCTGTTGCTGTTGCAACGACGACGAGACGGCCACTCAACGCGCCGCACAATCAAAATATAACAACAAAAGTATGGAGCAAAAGTATGGAGCAAAAGTTACATTACAAAAAATTAATATACATAAAGCTAAAGCTCCTAAAAGCCCAATAACAACAGCAACTACAGCCGCCGACAACGAAATGTGTGAAGTTTTCGCTTTCATTTCAATTGCTATCAATTTGCTGGCCTTTCGTTTATTGCTATAATTTTAAGCCAYTCTATACCCTTACATTAATGTGTTTATTTGCTGTTGAGTGTTTTTGTTTCACATTTTTTTTTTTTTCTTCAACAACTCCAAAACTTTTCTCGTTGCTTTAAGTGCCCTACATTGTTCGTTTACTGTGGGCTTTTCTTCTCGGTTTTTTTTTTTTTTTTTTGTTGTTTTTATTGTCACTTTTACTTTTCATTCGCAGACGTCGAAGTAATCTCGATTTTTCAAGTTGACCATAATTGAGCCATAAAACGGGTCATTTGCGCTGGCACTTTCAGGCGAAGCAGCACGAGCGCATGCTCACATAATTATTTGTGTCGGCCGGCCGATTGTTAGAGTTCGTTGAGTGTTTATTTATTTGTTTATAAAGTGAAATAGTTAAGTAGATGGATGAAGTGTTATTTGATTAGTGGTTAAACGCTATTCATAGTCTAATGAGCAGATATTTAATGATATTTACATACATATATCGATGAGGAACATAGTAGATTAGTCTTATTATAGTTGGTAATGAAATTAAATTAACTAAATAAACTTTAATCAGCACTCAATTACTTTATTAGTATTAATTTATTAATTCACTCAAAAAAAAAAAACTTTTTCTAGACGTATCCAGTATAATGGCAACCAAAAGGATATACATAAATATGTTCAGGATATGAAAGCTAGACAGGCAGAAAAWTGGATTGACACCATACATTTTTGACTCAGTTCACTTTATATCAACTACCCTTTATTAGTACTAAAGAAGATATAAAATGCGGGCTCCCTGGCGGAGAAAAAAAATCAGCTAAAACATGTTGCAGAACAACAAACTGCCCTAAGAACTCCGATCCCACGGGGAATTGTCTCCGATATGTTCCCTTCTCTASGCCACTCCATATAGTTTTATTTTCGACGCATGAAACTAAGGATCGATTTCGCCTATGTATAATTCCACGCAGACTTTTGCCACACATTACAACTCGTCTGATTCCATTTTATAATTTGACCTATGTATATATACTGCAACAAACGAGTACAGCAAATTTTAAATAAAACGCAATACATTTAATTCTTCATCAGTATTTATTTTGTCGCTCTCAAAGTTATCCCCACCAGATGTAATACATTTATGCTAACAATTTTCCATTCCTCGAAGCATTCTTCATAAGCACTTTTTAGGATGGTCTGCAGCTCTTTCAACGAATTTTATRTAATCTCTTTCGATTGGGTTCCACGGAGCAGTAATTGGAAAACAAGAAAAAATCAMACRGAGTCAAATCTGGTGAATATGGTGATTGATCGATAATATTCATTACGTTTATGCCTTTAAATGTCAGATGCGTGATTTGATGCGATAGAGCGTTATCAACATGTAAAATCTATAAATTGTTCTTCAACAATTCTGACCGTTTTCGAAATTGTCAAATTTTCCAACGTATATCTTAGCTGTTCCCTTATGTTTAAAAAACTGGACTAACGTCGTAATTAATTTGGATTCAGTATTTCGGTCAGATGGAAATTTAAGTCCCTATTTCGTCTATGTATCCACGAATGAATGTCTGCTCTTAGTATGTGGGTCCATTGTCTCTTCGATGATTTTTGCCAACTCTGCTGCCACAGTGTAAGACTCTTGGTTCTCTCTGCTTTTTTGTGCCTTATAGACGGCTCTGATGTTTATTTGCGATTGTATTCACATTTTTTGGTTGATGGATCCTTATCACCCCGTCGTACCACAAGTTCCATTGTAGGGGGGGGACGAAGCCTTGKTTACTCGACTAGAGATGGTGTAGCCCTAAGTATCCTCGTCCATATGACACGGCTTCTAATATCTTATTTTCGAAATAGCTCATTATAACATTTGCGAGATACTAAGGCGCGTATTTTCTATAGAGCTTTGATTATATTTTTCCACATTGCAGAGTTAAACGCTTTCTTCACATCTAAGGAAATTGGAGCGAAATATTGTTTTGTGCCACCTTTCCATCTTTTGCCAGTTACTGCACATTTCGCAGTATCGACAACTTATCTTAATGTGTCAATAGTGGACCTCTTTTTTATAAAGCCGCATTGTCTCTCTGATAATCCGCTGGCTTTTCGGATTACTAACTCCAAATGGTTTCAGCCATTATAAACATGCGATCGCTCTTTGTTAATATATCTCGCACGCCACTTAATGCGTCTTCTCAGTGTGTCATTTACAAATATTAGTTCTATTATAGAACCTATACTTCCGTTTTGGTATGTACTTTTCATGCCACTATGACACGTAAAAGGGTTCCCTTGGCAAGACCGTATTGCCTTGCCAGCTCTGCAAGCCTGACTAACTATATCTTAAGGATCTAATTTCTTAATACATTATTGGCTTAATCTGTCCTTTATACCAACTAATATTTCCAAGGCGACCATTGTGCTGAAAATTATCTGGATGAAACCATTTATTGCAATAAACGTATTTCGTGGTAGTCGATCCAGTAGAAGATCATAAGACTTGGATCCGTAGACGGAATTCTTCATTAAAACTCCTTCGATATCCAAAAATAACGAGCCAAAACTGCAATGGTTTATAATTGTATTTCGAATATACCAACAAATTTTACGAAATTCATTTCCTAACAGCAAACTTGTGTATAGTAAACATTTAATTCTCAAATCAATGGTATATAATAGAGTATAACATTTTCTTTCGACAAGACGTATTATTTAGGTATGAGTTTGAATAAATAACGAAGAAAATATATTGAAAAAAAATAATGCTCAATCGTTCTACTACTATTGAGATATTCTAACTTGGTAATATTGAAGAAAGCTGATTCTAACGATTCGATAGATATCGTTGCCTTAAAGCAAATTATGTAATAAGTTTCATGGAAGTCTATAGTCCAGTGGGTACTGGGTACCAGGGCACAAAGAGAATGAATAAGCTACTGTCGTCATAAGCGAGAAGAGCGTAAGCAATGACGCTAAATTCGGAAAGTACAGGGAGGTAAGCATGATAGAGACGCTGGAAAACCTCCTGTGATTCTGTCTAGCCTCATCTAGAAAGTCAATAGTCACAAAGAAAGATTTAAAGGCTTTTTTATTTAATATTTCCACCTTCCCTCCCTTTCATAGTAATATGGTTTGAGGTCTCTGAATACAAATTCAAAACTAGATATCGAAAGTTCCAAGTAACAGATTTATATGACAAAAAAAAGACTGAACCAAGCTTAATTGGCTAGAAAAGCATTCGCTGCTAATCACGAGGATAAACGCYCATATTTATATATTATTTTTCTTTAACTTTCTATAATTTTATCCATTATCCCAACTTTATTAATAGTTCCTTTAGTAACTCGAATCCGAAAAACGGACTAAACGTAATGTATTTTAATGATTACCAAGTTTACCTTGTCGACAGAGCAACAACCTTTCTGAAGCAGCTTAATTGTAGACACTTTCTGTCTAGCCACTTTGATGTCTCTATAAACCACATCAAATCCTTCCAATTAACTTGTAATGGTCAATTATATAAAAATACACATGCGCACCAATAAAAGTTATCCAAATAACGCTTACAAGCATGGCATTATAATAACAGTTTAGCCTCAGTAAATCAACACCTCATCAATTGATCAAAAGCACCAAGTCAACCAAGCGACCAACCAACCAACCAATCGGCCGRCCGGCCAATTGAATATCGAGCCGCTGACGACTGACGGTTGACGGCTAAACGCTCACAAATGGCACATTAGTAAACTAACAACCCCACAAATCAACCTAACAACCGAGTAGGCAACAACCTACAACCGACAGCTCCAGCGGCGGCGACCAAGCTAAGCGGGCGAGGCAATCGCAGGCGGCGGATGATTCCACATCAATTTCTCACGCACTTTAAGTGCGCCACTTAACGCGCATCAAAAATCAATAATCGATTAAATAATTAGAAAATTGTGAAAATTACAGTAATTTTGAAATCAATTCAACAATTTGAGCGCAAGAACAACAACAAGATAAGCAAAAATAACAGCAAGCCAACTGAGTGAGGGCGAATAATCAACGGCGGTTGAACACCGTCAGCATACATTATTTTATTGCGCATATGCATATTCAGTTATGGTACATGCTACGAAGTACATAGACGTTCTTGCAACATTTGACCAGTGAACGTTGCATTGCCGCTGCTGCTGCTGGTGCGTATGCTCTCGGTGAAGTTGGTGTTGCTGATGTCCATCGCGGAGCCAGTCTCAGCACTGCGTTTGTTGGCAGCCTCACTTTCTGGTGTGTTGTTTTTATTGTTGTTGCTGCTGCAAAAYTCCATGCAACTTATAAATAATCACATTATAATAAAATAATAAACCATAATTCTTCGTATGGAAACAGCTACAACTGAAATTTTTGCATATTATGAACAAAGTGTTGAGCGTCAGCAGCAACGACTTGCTTGTCGCGGTACGAATAACGGTTAATATTGAAAATATTGAAAATGTTGCTATTAATGAACACGGTCAGCTTCTTGTAACAGTACTTTTCAAAACAATAACCAACTAGTTACCAAAACTTTGAGAGGAAATCGCCTTGTTAATGGAAAGGAAGTTTACACAAATTCAATTTAGAAATATGCCAGAAAGCTCAAATTTTTCCTTAAATTTTTCCATATGGTAGCTTGAATCATGGAGTCGCCAAATCGAACTCCCGAAATTCCTTCTCTGTCAGCAACTCTCTATCATATTGTATCTCTACGATTGCAGTCATTAAGGTAGCAGTAGATTTTTCCCTTACAACCACTAATTAGTAACAAATTGTAAAGTTCCATTCAAGAGCCTACATCCACTAAGGCTCTATACAGTTAGTTCAGTTCATTACTTTATCTCACAATCATCTTCATCAAATGATGTCATCATGTCCTCGTGTTATTTTTCTTGTACCAAATTATAGGAAGAATATGATAATCGACTAATACCCTTCACAAGGTCCTAGTTTGGTACTTCAAAATATAACTTTACTTTTCACTTGACTACACTCGTCACACAGCTGATTGTTCACAGTGTCGCCCACAAAATTTGTCGATATCTCAAAAAAAAGCTCCCGATTGGTCAGCAGAAGTTGTGGATTTATACGAATGAG
>NW_017536296.1:1331590-1333213 GCF_001853355.1 Bactrocera latifrons | reverse complement strand
AATTAACTAGGCGTTTGATGCGTTCAGAACGCATATAAGTATTTTGAAGATATCTCAAACAGAGTCGCAAAAGTGCTTCGAAAATTGGTTKAAACGCATATAAAACTATATATAGAAGATCTTAATGAAGTATATTTCGAAAAACAACAAAACGATTATGGATGATAAAAATTTGTTTTTGTTCTCKAAACCCGAAATATAAAAGGCAAYSTGTATGTATATAGGTGTGTACGAGGGTAGAGTTTGATCTCTTTGAACTAACTTTTTCAAAAGTAGTGACATGTCTTCGTAAAGGAGCAAAGTAATTACATGTTTATAAAGAAGTTTGATAAATTCGACTGAAATTTGACAAAGCGAACCAAAACTCGCATATTTATCCAAGATTCTGGGTATATTCCTTTTGTGGTCGACCGATTTTCTTAAGCTGCCCAATAAAGCTACATTAGCTATAAATCTAGRATGAATCAGGTAAATTCCTGCCATATTGGTATAAAATTATTTTTTTGCAAACATATATTTTATAAACATACTTGAGCAAGAAAGTAACTCTCCTAAATATTTAAAAATACCCACAAACTTGCGAGTAGCTCCCACAAACAACACTTGACTCAATTTAAATGGTAAATACTTTTTTGCCAACGTAAACACTTTTAGACATACGCGTGTGCCTACTTCAAACAATAAATAAAATAGAAAAAGAAAAAAATGCTTAAGACGAAACCAGCACYACTAATTAATATTCCGCAAAGTTGCCACGATCACCTCCAGCTGATAAAAAGCGACTCATATATTTTGTTATAAATTTAGCAAACAACAGACAGCTGTGCCACAAGCAACGAAGGAACCATGCAACCATCCATCTGTGGAGCTAGCGCTAACATAGCCCAACAGACGTTCATCAGTCCACCACGCGTCCAGACAAGCCGATAGGCCGATAGGCCGACAGCCCGACACCATTCATCAAATTTTGATTTCATGAAATTCATGAAGCGTGTGGACTTTGGCAAACACTCGATTAAAATCAACTTCAATTTGTAATAAATCAAAAGCATATCAAAACCTGTGGAAGGTAGCCAGCGAACGCGACGCAGCGCGACCCTTGCGCAATGAGGTGGCGAARCGTTGGCGGTGCGAAAGCCTAAATAGCTGCACGAAGCTGGATTTTCGTTGCATATTTTATGCTTTTGTTGTTATTGTTGTTGATTTTTTTTTTTTTGGATTTTGTTGACGATCGATGAAGAAATTTCGCGCGTAGGCTGTACGAGTCTGCTCAGCGCTCTCTCTAGCAGCGCAGCCGTTGATCCCTTCCATTACGACTTAGAAGACTTCCTGCCAACACGCTGATATATGACACCATTATTTCGGTTTCATGTGAAATTTCGAGGGCCGCAGAAGGCGGTGCCTACGTAAATCATATAAATGTGAAATTTCTCTGGATTTATAGTTATTTGTTACGTTCGAAGTGAAAAATTTRCATGCCAAGTGTCAAAATATGTAAAAAATTTTAATATTTTCAGCAATTTTAAGTAAAAGAGCATTAATAAAAATTTAATTTTTTGCAAAAAAATTTATTTTATTAAATTTAAAATTCTATTTTATAACTGGAGGTTAAATCTCTTTAAA
>NW_017536296.1:1328089-1330110 GCF_001853355.1 Bactrocera latifrons | reverse complement strand
TAAAAGTGCGTTAACCGACTAACAAAAAACGTCAGAAACACTAAATTTTACGGAAGAAATGTCAGAAGGAAGCTGCATCCAGGCTTTTTTTTTTAAATTGAAAATGGGCGTGGCGTTCCCCACTTATGGACCAAAAACCATATCTCAGGAAGTACTCGACCGATTTCAATGAAGTTCGGTATATAATATTTTCTTAATACCCTGATGACATGTACCAAATCGGTTCACAACCACGCCTGAAATCTCGATTATCACTTTATCATGCCAGAGTACACACCCGAACTTAGCCCTTCCTTACTTTTTTGATTTCGATTTGTTTTTCTCCTACATTCCGATAATTATTAATATGTTTGCATGTCAATCTCGTAAACTCATCGGATTAAAAACAAAAAACACAAAAAAGTTACCAAATTTTCTTTTCGAACATGGTCCCCAAATTACCAGCGTTGCACAGGCTTCTTGAATTTGCTTAATGGTCATATGTGGCACCGAGACAATTCATCCGCACACGGTTATTGTGCAACGATATGTGTTGAGTTTTTGGCAAATAAGTGGCGAAGAATCAATGTGCTCGTAGTAAGACATGGTGCATTGTTGTGATGAAGGAACCGAAAGTTATTCGCTCACAAGTCTGTCCGTTTTAGACGCATAGTTTAATGCATAAAGCCCAAATAATRTTCTTTGCTGTCAATTTGGACCGGTRGAAGARTTTCATACCACGATAATCAGCGCAMCTTACTTTTTGATCAGAGTAGTAAAGGTATGGAGGCTACTTAATTTGATTTTCAAGGTTCCTGAAAATATTCCAGTATGAAGACCTGTGTTTCAGTTTCAAATTTAGTTATTAGAYTTCTTTTCGGTTTTATTAGAATCAGTACTATTATTATAAAACGACTCCCCGAAACATAAATATGTAGTATGAAGTACAGTGAATACAAAATTGTTTTTTTAGCGTTATATAAAGTTACACTTCATTATAACTTGAAAATTTTGAAATATATTTACTTGATTTTTTCAAAAAGATAGAATTAGGTTAATGAGTAACACACTCCCCCGGCGGGTTTTCACATTCTAACAAGCGAATTAAAAGTTTTGCGAAAAAAGTCAAGACCGCATGTCTGCCATGTTGTTTGTCATGGCGTGACAATTTTATTAGGGGTTTTCTACCCTCGCAAAGCGKACGAAAAATAAATAAAACCAAAAATAAGCGGTAGTATTTTGCTGAAGAATGCAACATGCCACATGCAATTCGCAAAAAAACAAGGCAAAACAGGGAACGAAGTTAGAGTGGAAATGTTTGGACGCATAGATATTTTGTGGTCGCTGTTATTTTCGACTGCTTGCTAACTGTGGGTGCCACCAACGAATGGGTGCAGAGAGGTTCTTGAAGCGAATACAAAATGCCGTGGTACACATGTGGCAAGTACATATGTGTTGTTTTGCAAGCGTTTTTGGCGTGCCACAACCGCGGGCGAATGTGCGCTTTGCCATGGTGTTGTTGCTTGTGTAATTTTCGTTTTTGCCATGTCGGTGCCGTGATGCATGATTGCACAGGCAAACGTTAAACCGCAATTTGATGGACAGCTTGAGGTTTTCCGTTTCAGTTAGACAGCGCTACAAATGCCCAAACATACTGACACACACACATACATAAATGCATATACATATAGATATGTTTGTATGTTTATGCTAATGTGCGCTAAAAAAGTAGTCTGACAGACCCTCTACCATATACCATACAAAACAACGTATGCTCTGGGTTCGTACGGCGCTGAGGAAGTCGCTGACGCTGCAATTGCTTGGGAAATTTCTATTCACATTTTGTTTGCTTGAAAAAAGTTGTTTTCTGCGAAGAAACTGCATGTTTTCATATGGTTATATACAAATACTTATGTATATGGTACTATTTACGCATTACGTAGGTACATATGTGCATATATTGTATTAACACTGAATATCCGATTTTTGGGGCAGCTCGTGCTTCTTTCGTGGAAAAATTGTTTGTTTATTTTTTTTTTTTT
>NW_017536296.1:1308282-1327509 GCF_001853355.1 Bactrocera latifrons | reverse complement strand
AAGAAGTCGTTTTAGCATGCATTTGAGCTTTATGAACATTTTTAAAACCAACATTTTGTAAACATTTTCAAGAAATGAATTTTACTCTGGAAAAAAAATTAAAGTGATGCTTGGAGAAAGAGCTGCTTTGTGAAAGAATGAAGTGTTTTGAAAACGCACATTTGCAGTTTATAAAATGAAAAAAAAAAAAACAATTTTAAAATAAGTTTTAGACTTAGGTTTTAACTTTAATTAAAGAAAGCGTTCTTCTTCTGACAAAGAGTTTGCTCACAACAAGGAATATATCTACATACATGTATGTATAAAGATAACCAGGCGGCATAAGATAACTAAAGTTCCTCAGGTCTTCGTCTAAGTTAGTGAAAGAATGCCKTGATCTCTTAGTGGATCTAACATCCTATATTACGATAAACCTGCAAAGGGTCCCAGGACATAATGTTATCCTAGGAAACTTTTAAGCAGTTGAATTAGCCATAACAGACACCACTCTACAATCATAATACGGAAAAGAGGTTATTTGTATGCCTCTGACTACTTGCAGATATCTAATCGACAAATATGTTATAAATTTAGCTCAGTTTCGATGCAGTCAATCTCTGAGTTGCTCAACAAACAGGCAAACGAAATACAAATGAAAATGAGATGCAMACGACTATATAAAATTTAAGAAAATAATATAATATAATAATGAAATTCTAGTAACATTACTAGCAGGTCACTGTCTGATAGGCAGACATGCCAACAACGCGTTATAACAACTCTTGTAGAAGCTGTGAGGAGTTAGAATAAGAAGAGACTATGAAACATTATCTATGCGATTGTAAAGCTTTATATGTAGGGTTTCTTGACGACATCTCGGAGGTTGCTCAGATAAAACCTTTCACGCTGACGAACATCATCAGACGCACGGGATGATTCAGAGCGGAGCCAATAGAGTGAGTGGACTTTAGTTCCGGTGGTAACAAAATGAGTCGTGCGACAGCCACTCTACCTTCCCACGTCGGTTTTAATAACAGAAATAAAAGTTTTTAGCTTCATTTTATATTATAATTTTATGCATTCTAAGTCAATTAGTTATGAGAGAGTTCTACAATAGCATTAATCAAAGTATTGCATTTCCGATTTTCCTATCTTTCTGGCATCACATTAGAACTGCTCTGGCCTGTCGGCCAAGAATGAATAAAGCAACAGCAACAACAAATTGTAGACGGAAGGAGTAAGGTCTGAACTTAAAGGCAGGTTATTCAAAACTTCAAAGTCGCTGTTTTCTAAATAATTTTTCACCGGTACCGCAGGCAACAATTTGATGTAAGCTTGTTGGTAGCGTTACCTATTAATGACTTCACTCCGTTTTAATAGCTCATAATACAGCACGGACCGTTGTGATCACAACAAAAATACAGAGCAAAACGCTGGGCGGTTATTAACTAAGTTTCACATATGCCATTTGCGTTTTGGCTTGTCACAATCCGATGTTAAAACGACTTCTTTTTATAGCGTTCAGTCAGTCAGTTATTCTAATTTCTTTGTTTTTTAAAGTACTCAGCTGATTCTAAACATTTTGAAATGGCAGAAATGGAAGATTCCAAAGATTCTATGAGTTTCTCTTGTGTTTGACAATAATTTACATTTAGTTAAGCTTCCAGTTCATCATCWTCWKMMGWYKTTKKYGGCRKSAKRWSGKSSRRARAWRRKARRRRRRGGMSKWRKTKSCSWTTTWARAGSYWAAAAMSKKTTWWYYYSRWTTTYSRRAAAAMYYCSRRKTYSRAARRAMAAAATTTATATGGCAATSTTGTACATAATGTAAAGATCTATAACTTTAGGGCAAATATTTTTTGACATAACCTCAAAATTTATATGAAAAATTGAAATAATCCATTTCTTTCACGAAATATAATACAACCTTACACTGTCTCAAACATGATATATTATTTTATTTAAAATATTTTTTTCTCCCTTTAATGGAGCTCATATCGATTTTTTTTTTTTAATTTGAGTAAGCTGTATGTTTTCCAAATTCGCTTTCTGGTGGAAAAAGTATATGCATTACTATGGTAAATTTGCTCAGAAAATGCAAAAAAGGATCCATAGCATTGAGACCAACAATTTAAGTATCTCATAAAATTTGAATTTTAAAGTAACTYCTTTTAAATAAAATAAAAGCTTCAACCAAGTAGTTATCACTGTCTCTAAAAAAGAAATTAAACTACAAAAATTGTTTTCCATTTTCTCATAAGCTMTACATTTTGTGAAATTTCACAAAAAATCACCTCTTGACCAAATGTGTTTACGGCAAATAATATTTTTCTTAATAACTCGAAATAACTCATAGCAACGCCAGCGATTGTTTGAACTTCAAGCGAAACCTGACGAAATTGCTGTCCAGCTCAAGTAGTCGCACGTTCGAATCGCATGCAATTGACGCCATATCTGGCAGGGTCTATCGCCGGTGTGTATTAGTCAGCGACGGCGTGCAAAATCTGTTCGTGCATCTCGTCAGTAAACGTTCAGCATCAACATCAACATCGACAACGCCACYGACACCATTGGCAACAGCTGAATTRCAGCCATCACTTGTGTGCCTATGYGTGTATGTGTGTGTTTCGTGTCATTGTGTTCCGCTTCTAACAATTGGACAGTCAAAGCTGACTATGTAATTATCGGCGATGCGATTGGTTCTGCTGATATTCGACAGATAGCAATAGCAATRGTTCTTGCTTTTTTTGTTGTTATACGCTGAATTTTACTGTTTTATGAAGTTGCGATAAAAAATATCCATATGCATACATATWCATACATCATGTCACGTATGTAAATTCATTTTGATTTGTTGTTGTTTCTGTTGTTAACGASTCCGCAAAAAAGAGCCAGTAATTTGCCAATAGACTGACTACTGACCTCAATCAAACAGCATGAGCGGGATATATTCGTTACAAAAACAAAAGCAAGAGTTAGAATTTTTTTATAGGAAATAATTTTATGGGGATGACCATATGCACACATACACACACACACACACCAAACTGGACGGATCGATAAAAAAATTTATAATTGCATAGTCATATGTGGAAAAGTCTGTGAATATAGTATATACATACTAATACATGTATGCATGTAATATTCAATATAAAATAATAAATTCACGCGATTTGCAACCTGTTTTGTGCTAGACTTTGCATTGGACATGCAAATTCTGCAGCATTCAACTGTCACGCTCGATCAGCAAGCAGCATAATTCTACCAATGTGTCAAGTTTCAAGGCGAAAGCTGCAAATTGTTTTCATGCCAAAGAATTTAATTTTTTTTTTTTTATTTTTTTTTTTCAGGTTTTCAGGTTTTGCATCAACTATCTATTCGGAGTTCAGTTTGAAAATTTAATTACTTTTTTATATTTTATAAAAAAATTTTAAGAAGCAAAATTCAGGTAATTTTTTAGTTTTCTAATAAAACACAGAATAATGCATAAAATTGTTAATAAATTGGCTTTATAATTTCACAAATTTTCTATGTTAATTTTTTTTATATATTCCTATTTTATTATCTGCTGAGAATCATTCTATCGGTCCATTTTTGCACGACTCGGTTATGCGTGCCCTATCTCTCTCGATAACGAGCCGAGTATTGTTTTTCCACTGATCAAGCATCGTAAGTGATTTATCTGCCATAGACCTTGATACCTGATATAAACCCTACATATCCAATTCTTGCTATAATGCAGTCATAAAAATTTCGTTCCCGTAAAATTGTGATTTTGCGCTCACAATACTTTGACGCACCGTTCAGCTATTATATAATATTACAAAATTGTTATAGACGTAGAAAAAATGCAGATATTTGAAGTAGATTTAACTCTGTCTCAATCAATCTTACCAAAATAGGCTACGGTTCTCAAATTACCATAGACAGTAACTTTTCCTAAATGATAGGGAGTCTGGCTGGATTCTTTAGGATTCGGAAATACGGAAATTTTGCWTATCTACCCGTTAGGTTCAAAATTGTTTGATTGCTCATCATCAGAGTTTCAATCGATCAATTTGTATGGCAGTTATCCGTACCAATGTCAGAGGTACCGACAAATGTACAACTTCTTGGATAGGAAAGAACATGTGAAACACTTCAAATCGATATATTTAAARAGACTTACATATACCAGCAAGTTGTTGAAGACCAAATCTGGTGAATACGGTTAGCCATTGTCCTGAGGAAAAATGATTTTTTCTTCTACAAACCGTTTTTTTTTCACGAATTTTTTCCTTCAACTGATCTAAAAGGTTGCAATATTCAGAGTTAATTTGTTTACCAGTTTGCAAGTAATCCACAAAACAAAAATTCCTCTCGCATCCCAAAAAAGTGATGCCATCACCTTCTTGGCCGATTTCCAGACACAATTCGTTTCGAAGCCGAACAACCAGGTTCACACCACTCTTTAGCCTCTTGTTTTGATTCAGGATCATGATGATAGACCCAAGTYTCATTCATAGTGATGAATCGATGCACAAAATCSACGATCTTYCAAAACCATATCCTGTAYGGCTATACATTGGCTATGATTTMTGGTGTTGATGCACTTTTTGGACGTYCTTCACGTGGATCRTCTTCAAGGCTTGTCCGACTTTGTAGGTGAACACCTTCCAAAAATAAGGATGATTTTGGTGGATATTTTGCGCATGAAAAGAGTTTTTGCTCGACACGTCCCTACAAAGCTGAATTTTTTCAAAAAGAGTTCCGTAAACAAGTYTCTTCAGACATGCTTGATCGTGCAAATTCTAATCCCACATTCATGGAGGGCCTTAAAAGGGGCGATGAGACAATGGCTTATGAGTGTGCCATGCAAACAAGTCAACAATCATCATAATGGAGAGAAACTAACCGAAATCAAAAAACCACTCCAAAACCGCTCAAAAATCATGGTGATGCACATTGTTCTATTATATATTCGTGGTTTGGTGTATCATGAATTTATTGCGGAGAGATAGACGGTCAATAAGGAGTTCTATTTGGTCATATTGAGGTGTTTGTTTGTGAACATCCGTCAAAAACGGCAGGAATTTGCGGAAGATCAATTCGTGGACTTTTCATGATGACGAATTTAAAGGCAAAAACGCAATGAGTACCATCGATCATCCACCGTATTCACCAGATTTGGCTCAGCGCCAATTTTCCTGGATCCCCAAACTGAAATAGTCGCTCCGTGGAACCAGTTTTCAGTTGATCGAAAAGATAAAACCGGATTCGCTGAAAGAGCTTAAAGCCATACCAAAAAGTGCTTATGAAAARTACGTCGAAGACTGGAAGAATCGTTGGCATAAGTGTATTACATCTGTTGGGAAYTACTTTGAAGGCAACCAAATTAATATTGGTAAATAATTCAAATAATGTCCGTGTATCTTTTTGTTTTTTAGCACTAAGGACGTTAAGGACAAATTAAACACAATCAAATCGTTTCGCTTAGCTTTCTCACTCGTCACATTTGGCTTTAACATCTGCTTGAAATATTAAACGTTAAAAAGTTTTGGCACATGGTGTAAGTGTGCTCAGATTTGACTATATGGCGTTAGAAAGATAATATTTCGGMCTAAAAAGTATTCTCATTCAGTTTTATGCTGGAATCAAGAGTACTGTTTCGGCAAATATGGATAGCGGGAATACGCTATTTTAGAGTTTTTCTTCGATAAAGGCGAAAACGCTAGCCAGGCGGCTACAAATGTGAATGGTGTTTATGGTCGTGACGTTGTAACAGTAAGAAACATGGAAATTCGGTTTCGCCGATTCCCTTCGGAAAATTTAGATGTCAAAGATGCATCACGCTCTGACAAGCCAATTTTTCGAAAATATCGATAATATAATGGAAATCATCGGTTCCGAGCGTCATGTAAATTTCGATTCCGCAGCAAAACATTGCTCGAATAACCGTTTGGAACCAGTTCACTAAGTGTAATACTGAAGTAAGATTGTTGAATGAGGTCCACATGATGTAATGCAGAAACACCATAAGGATGAATTTCCATCTGAAAAAGATATATTTTTTAATCCTGYGGACTGGTTACTGGTGTTAAAATCGCKWTGATTTGGCGCAAACRGTAGCTAAGTTGGGTTTRACGGTCAGRAAGGTTTTGTTATATGTCTGAAGCGATTAGCAGAAAGTCTTCTACTGTAAGCTGTTATTCTACAACCGAACTCAAGATTTGGAAACGCTCTGCCAACACTTGAAAGAAAGTAAACGAACAGAAACCAATAGAAACGGCCAACTTTGACCTATAGAAACGGCATTGTGTTTCATTAGGAGAGCTCAGGTCCACACACATAGACCCGTCAGATGTTTCAGAAGTTTGTTTGGGAGTAACATATGCATCCATCTTATTGTTCGGACCTGGCAGAAAGTGATTACTAACGGTTTTTGTTTTAGCGGATGATTTTAATAATGAAAAATTGGTTTCAAGAAAATTTTGTGAATATCGTTTTTTTTCAGTTTTTGTCAATAGAGAAAAGGGTTTTTATGAGGAAAACATTAGACATTAGAACTATTACAAAAACGTTCCATTACCAATAATTAATTCAACACTGTTGCATGCAATTAATTATTTATAAAGTAAAAATATTTAAAAAAGTTGGCAGTTATTTCCTAGGAAAATTATCTTGAAAGTGAAAACTTCGGCCCTTAAATTGACGGGTTGTGTATTTTAACCAACATATAGTTCTATGGCTTCAATCACTTACTTGATAGCAGCGCTCCTCAAAACCAGCTAACACGCCCGCAGACGTCAAGTACAAATAAGTTAATGCAACATTGCAATAAACAAATGTGTCAGAAAAATGAACGAATACAAATGGGAGGCATGGTATATGCGGACAGACAGACAGACTTGAGAAGWAAGCGGCAAAGCCAAAGGATCGTCAAAGCGACAGACAAAAAACAGTTAAAAAATGGCGATGTTGGAAGAATGAGGGAACAAAAACAACAAAAAGGTGCCATGACACGGACACATTCAACCAACGCCATTGGTAAAATKTATAAGCCAAGCCAAGCGGCAGACAACAACAAGCTCCCACGCCTTCAAACAAGCGGGCAACAATAAATAAAATCAGAGGAAAGACGATAAATAAAATRAGCATGAAGACAAATGAATGCAGGCAAAAAAATAAAAGAGTGAATCGGATGAATAAATGGAGGTGCTTGCATACATATACATACATATATATGTATACGAACATACATACATACACATATACAAAAGCATATAAAGACAACTGACAGACAGTCCGACAGACAGCMAGGCGAATCAAAGCGGCGAACGTGAGTGCATTGCGGCCATTTGGTGTTGCAGCAATAACAACTACAACACAAAGAATTAAAGCAAAGCCAACATCAAAAACAACAACAACGACAGCGTTTGCAAAGGTTGGGCAGTCATCGAGATATGCGAAAASAGCTCAAGGGCCAAATGCAAGACAATGCGCACACAATAACAAAAACACAACTGAAACACTGAAAAAAGTTGGCGAAACAGAAAAAGATAAGTTTTTCAAGGAAACAAATGCAAAAAATAATGAGAATTAACGACTCCACAAACGTGCTAAGATTTGCAGCAACGATAGTGCACCAACGCCGCCAACAGCGATGCGGCAMAAACAACAGCAACAACAATGACGAGCAGAAAGCACAACACAGCAACAACAGTGACAAGCAGASAGCAATGGTGAACATACAGCRACAGCRGGGCGAAGCCAAAACATGAAACTTAGTRGCCGATCGACCGGCGCAGCATCCACTACCCACGACAGCATCCGCCGCCAGTCGCCATAGCGCACGACGGCCATTTTTCGCAGCTAAAAAACAACTTATGTAGTRGCAAYAAGAAAAAARTTWACTTCTGTTGCACTGAAGCTGTAATACCCTTCACGAAAAAGTTTTCATACAAGACTTTGATATACCGTAATCTTTCCCAGAACCGTTCTAACGAAAACTCGTAACGTYGACTCATTGTCTTCGTCGTTGCTTCTGCACCGTATAGCACGACGGAGATGACGAGTGACTTATAGAACTTSCTCTTTGTTCGTCGAGAGAGGACTTTACTTCTTAATTGTCTACTTAGTCCGAAGTAGCGTCTGTTGGCAAGAGTTATTCTGCTTTGGATTTCGAAGCTGACAKTGCTGTTACTGTTAATACTGGTTCCAAGAATTTCGGGGATCTCTTCGGAGGCTGTTGTTTCATTTCCATTAGGGACGTCCTTTACGTGGCGGGYCCTAAACCCAACGSACAACWCTGKGGAGRTWTGCTTRGTCTTCTCATTTTACCTKACCTTCAAACGGATGTTCTTTGTCTACCCAAAGRATGCTTGGTCTAARACGRGAAGTCGTGAACTGCTTGAGTTATATGTGAAAGAATCGTTTCTGGCCACTCCCAAGYGAATGTAARTCARAGAACTTTCCTCACTCGTGAACTTTTAGACATGACTCCATCCTACCTCCGATAATGGTGGTTTCGCTAAATAAGCGGCTTCTTGGTGGGAAAAATATAGCTGCAAAGTTTCAGATCGATATCTGGAAAACTGAGAGACTAGTTCRCGTATASACCGACGGACTRACGGTCAAACAGACTAACGTRGCTAAATAGACTCAACTCGTCRTTCTTATAYATATATATATTCYGACGTTTTCTYACAAATTTCGTGGCAAACTTAATACACACTGTTCAGGATATAAAAATGAAATGAAGTAAAGATTTCTTCGAAACTACAAAAAATAATAAAAATTAAAAAATACTGCTCGTGCAACGTACATATGTAGCGCTTTGCAAGTTCGTGAAATTGTATATCATTTTTTATATGTTCAATACTTAGCCACTAAGTAACTATGCTTTTTGTTTTGGTTTTAGGCGATATCGACCGATCGATCACAACAACACACAGCATTTAAAGTAAACTACAAATTCGAAAAGCAATAAACAAAACAACAACAATAACATAAACACCAACATGTTCCACCATTGCAAGCAGCGATTTTTCATTTTGAATGTCGAATTGTCTGGGGGAAACCTTCAGCGCTGCACATTTGATCTTGCGGCTTTGTCCGTGCAATTCATGTCTTCTTCATTTTTTCATTCTGCGAAATTCGCTTTTTTCGCTGCACTTCTTTGGCCTCTCAGCTGAGCTCACGCTTTGTCTTCCATGCCTGCATGACATGCAGCATTGCAGCATGGCAGCAGTTGGCGGGCGGCTGTCTGATGCCTGCCAGAGATATGTTGTTGTAGAATCCATTGGTATGAATGCGTTTGGGCCTTAGCTGCGCATTACGAGATCTGTCTGACCAACCAACCAACCGCCGTCTGTCGTTGCCTGCGCGCCGTCTGTCGTTCGACAATCGTTTGTCAGGATTCGCAAACTGTCTAAATGTCCCACAATCTCAACTTACCTTTCCATCGTGCTGGCAATAGTGATATGCTGCGTGATGTCTAAAGCATAAGGGATATGGGGTGATCAAAGATGAATATCAAAGAAAATATATTGAATTGGATTCATTGAAAATATCAAATATCATTCCAACAAGTGACAGTCGCGGTTTATCTGCTAAGTCTTCAAAACACCAAAGTTTCCGGTGCTGYGTATTCATATGATTAGTGTTATGATCTAGGGTTCCGCAATGCTAGCCTCMAATTCGTCAAACATGTCAACATGACAGGGTAAAGACTTACAGCTCTAGATAAACATTTTTCAGAAGAAACGGTCTAAGGGTGCTCGCTCAGTGGAGCCGAGTATTAATTTGCGTTTATGAGAAAATGCCGTCGGCTTTAAGCGCCTACTTTGCGGGCACCCTAAMTTGATCCCATCAAATTTCATATTAACATCTTCGAGCTTTGCTCACTTATATGAAACAAGGTATCATCTTATCCATACATTGGCTCAGACTTACACATATTTGAAAGCTACGGCCTAAAAAAGTTTGGTTCACATTTTTCTTGAGTTTGTGTGAAAGGGTGATTTGAGTCAAATYGAAAAATATAGATCATTATCTGTGATCATACGATTTTAGCTTCTGATTTAGTATAAAATAATGGAAGTATGGACTAGTATGGACCAGCGGCATAGTAATCTAACTTAAGATCTAAGCCAATGTACCGAAGTTTGGACCAGTGGCTCTTTTAAATAATTTCCCTACATGTTTTCTGCTCCGATCTCCATTTGCTCCGAGATCCAAAATCCCCACTTATTCTAAAAAATTTGTCATGATCCGACAAAYCACCTGAGCTTTGAAACCGTGTTAAAAACAGATCCTTCCCGAACAGTCGGAGTCGTTCTTCGGATCGATTTTCAAAAATTGGCAAGCAAAAATATGAGCTGAGAGCAGCAACAGATCTCTATCATTGTCATCTATACACCCTTTATTTTTACCTCACACCGAACAGCATTTGGTGTAAAAAGGATTCGCCGACACAATTCAAATTTAACTTAACATCACTGCCATATTGTTACAATGCGAGATTTTTTTCCGCAAGCCTTTCTCAGACTTTTGTATTATTTTTCTTCGTTATTATCTTTATTCAGCTTTCGTTCACCTATCTGTCGTCCTTCTGACAAATGTTGCTTGTCTGCGCCGACYGACTGCGTGTGTTTTGTTTTTATTTCGCTCATGGTTTCGGTTGAATATTTTTTTTCTTCGAGCCTCCAACGGCCATCATGATTATTATATTCGGTTGCATTTTGGTTGTGATAAACGACTTTTTAGATTTTTCACGAACTTTTTTTTGTTTTTTTTGCATGAGAAAAAACATTCATTTTAGGCCATATTTTATTTATAGGCTTTGACTTGTCGGAAGTTGGAAATTTATGTGCTTGAGAATAAGAATTTAAGGGTTTCACAAGAAGACGCGCTACATATTTATTTATGTGTTCACTTCGGCAAAGTACATATTATTGGCATATTAGATATATTAGTAATTACATAAGTACTTTTGAGCTTAATTCTTATATTCTAAAAATGCAAAGTGAGTGATCTAGTTGCGAATATTGAATACTTTTAAATCAACAGGAAAGATCACTAATGGAAAAATATTCCATTATATATTAAACTTAACCTATTACATAACTAKTTTAGGTGCTCAAGTCAACAGCTTAAGTAATCGCATTTGTTTTCTCTCAGCGAATTTAACTTGAGTTTATAACTTGAATTTTCAAAGCGATATGTCTACAAATAATTGACTAAAATTCGAGGACCTATGAAACTATAAGTCTAAAAGCGATCRGTCTTCCACTAGCTACGGCACCGTCCGAAAATAATACTGTGCTCACAAATTAAGATATGCACTATAAATTTCTTTCGCCTTTCAAAATCCTCAATAAAKAATATTATTTGAKCGTTACGCGTCGTTTACKTCAAGCTATTCGTCTGAAACGGTCGGAATTAAATGATAATCTACCATGTCATATTACATTGGTTCTTCACGACTTCTACAACCACCGTATTCGCCTAAACTGACTCCTTGCAATTTCTAGCTATTCAACAAACTCAAAAAGTCAGTGCCCAGCTAAAACCGAATGGAATAAGGTTTTGAAGTCTATACCGGGAAGAAAATATTCCCTGAAGTTTCGAGGTCCTTTGTTTAATAATTTAATTTAAGAGAGAATTTCTGAAGTCATTCAGAACTTATGGAAGAATAAGCTCGACACAGTATAAAATAAACAATGTTAGCGTGTTTCACATCCACAACTTACGTATCTGAAAGTAATAACAGACTCAAGGCTCAAATTTAAGGTTCACTTAGAATACACTGACTCGAATAAAATTCTAGATGCYTTATCAAGAATGATGGCAAACAGGGGATGCGTGCGCTCCAGGCGGCKATTTTTACTCGCAAAGCTAATGAGATCGGTTGTGTTTTACGCGGTACCCATATGGATACAGACGCTAGACATTAAAGCAAATGCTAGACAATTAAACTTATTGCACAGAATATCGTTACTAAGAGTTAGCAGTGAGGCTCACGAAGTAATAGCCAGTATAATGCCCATTGGCATCCAGGGTGATCAATACGAGTGGATATATAAGTTATGATAGCCGTCTATAGGAGCCAAAAGAGAAGAGGGCGTCAAAAGCTTAACAATATGGCAGCAGCGGTGTCAAATCTCACTCTAAAGCCGGCCAGCTCACAGACTAATAATGGRCATTCATTCGTGGATCGACAGACGACATGGAAACTTAGATTTCTACCTAGAACAAACACAAATTGGAAGAAGCTACCTTTGCAGATTCCAGCACGACATTAGTGCGAATTGTTGGACATATTCAGAGTGTTTTGAAGACTCTGAGCAAGTGTTCTTTAATGCTCCCGCTTTTTAAGTACAAATGAAAAACTTAAAACTACAGTCGGTGGTAGTTGTACAGTGGAAAATTTTGCGACGCTCATGTGTACACCCCGGCTTTTGATGCTTTCACATACTTAAAAACAGCCCTAACATTTAAAACTTTGACAGCTCTCGCACAATTTGTTTGTAAATTGTATGATTTTGAGTGAAGCAACTTTATTATTGTGAAAAAATTGATAAAAAGGAATTTCGAAAAAATTTAGTTAAAGCAAAAACTTGGCTTGGTGACGAGTTTTCGGATACTGCCACAGAAAAATCGACTATYATATGCYATAATCAGTGTATCACCCTTGAAGGGTACAATGTTGAATAAAAAAACACGAATTTGGCGAAAAAGTGTGTTTTACTAAGGTAGGCCATGAACTTTTCAAATGAACTGTTACTACGRATTTCATTCACTTTTTACTACTTTCAAATGCTTTTGCACTGGCCTATAAATGATATAAATCGTCAAGCCTCTCCGATATACATACATATATGATGTTTATATCCACAAATGCCCAGAAACGCTAATAAATAATAGTATAAGCTTTCATAACTCTCATTTTCCGTGCCGCCAACTTTGTATGCGATAACACAATAAAATATTTAATAACACTGTCCAACGTATCTAACGATTTCGTAACGCATCCTTTGCGCCGATTTGTTGCAGTTAAAAGAAATGAACCAGTGATCACTCAAAGCGGCTTGGCGCGCTTTTGTTTCAAATCATATACATACATACATACATACATATACTTTTATTGCAGAAAACGTAGTGCAAAGTGGCATTGCCAGTTTTTCATTCGCATGCCAATTAACACACATGCAAATATACTGACACATGCGACTAAATCGCACTTTTGTCACAAATATCTAGTATAGYCTTATATATAAATCATATACATGCATATATATGTATATAAATATGTAAATATGTAGATACTATYGCATTGTTGCACTTCTTATGCAACGTGCGTTGCATTGACAATTCACTTGAGYTTGGTTTTTCTTCGGTCGCTGCCGACTGACCGTCCGGCCGACCGTGCGCGWTTCGGAAACCGAGTTTCAACGCTGATATATCAATTTATTTGCAAACGTGTCAATTTGTGTGCGCCGAACGACAGTGCAAATTACAGAATTGCGGCATCTAATGGCCGATCGGTCGGTGAGTCGGGCGGTCGTCGCTCGATGCAAAACTAGTTACTCGTTTTTCAATTAAATTTGCATTTTATTATTGTTGTTGGCTGAATTTCAACTAACTAACGACGTGTGTACGCGAACTTATGCATGTGTGTGTGTGYGTTGACTTTATTTGATTTGACTTGGCTTGACTTTTATTAAATTTCCACATAAAACAAAGCGCCTTGTTTTGTTTTTGTTTATTCATATTTGCTGGCAGCTAAATGTTATCTGTAATAATTGTGGAGGGCAGGAAAAAAACTTGATTGACTGTCGGCGTTAAAAGTTTTTGCAACGGTCAACTGTACATCGCCTCAATGCCGCCTTATACAAGCAGGCTTATTCACTCACACACACATATGAAAAGCACTCATGCTCAGTTTTTTGTGAGTTTTCTCTGATTGATAGGTTTAGAGTACTAAAGGAAATTGAAATTAGCTACCCGATTGAATTTAATAACTTTATTTTTAAAAGTTTTTTCTTTTCACAATTAGTTTTATAATAAATATTAGGTAATGTTAAGGATAAATTAATCATAAGCACACCAAGTCATGAAGGGAAACTAATGGCGCTTCCGAAAACATTTTTTTTTTTTTGTCTACAGCAATTTTAATTRCTTTATTATATAGATTATGAAATTTAAATATTTAAGAAATTATTTGAGTTTTAAAAAATAATTTCCACGCCACGCAGGCATAACTACAGCCGCTAAAGGAAATTATTATTACTAAGAGGGTGAGAATTATTTCTTTGGCGTATATGGGAATATTTGGTAATATTTCATAATAAATATTGTAAAAAAATTAAACTAATTATCTTTCATATTATTTATTGGATAAGAATATATAATTTTTAATCTAATGGGATAATAATACTTTAAGAATAATTGTGAAGATTTTTGGTAAAATTTTATATGACATCTCAATTGCTGGACATATAACGGGTGACCCAAGTAGAGGTACTATTTTCAATAGCCTTTTTTGACAGATGATGCTTGAACAACGTTTACAAATCGGTCAACTTTATTGCGAAAATTCACGTACAGTCATGGTCAATGCAATCAACTTACTGAGCGTACTATTCGCAACACCATCACCCATACTGGGTCCCAGCATTCATTATTCGATTATATTCGCCCGAATAGACCACGACCAGCACGCACTAAAGAAAATGTAGCAGCCATGGCTGAGTCACACGAAGACCGTGGRGAGTTGGTTCAACGCCTTTCGCACATGTCACATCGAGATCTTACATTGAAATTGAACAAGATACAGGTTGTGCAAAAACTGATTGCCTCACTCTATGAGCACTTGAAAAATTCCAAGACTATCCGACGKTTTTGAGCCAAATTTCAGCGATGAGGCCCATTTCTGGCTCAACGGGTATGTAAAAATTGACGCATTAGGGATGAAGAGTAACTTGAAAAGATTCCAGAGCTGTCATTTCATTCAAAAAAAAACAACGGTTTGGTGTGGTTTGTGGGCCGGTAGAATCATCGGCCCATATTTCTTCAAAAATTTATCAAAAATTAATGGATTTATTGAGAAAWCATTTCGTGAGCAGCTAATTGCACGTTTTGAGGTCAATTGACCACCAAGATCGTGTGATTTTTGCCTGTGGGGATATGGAAAGTCTACAGTCCATGCGGACAGTCCCGCTTCGATTCAGACCAAAACATCAAGCTTATCATACGCCAGTTACCAGTCGAAATRCTCGAACGAGTCATCGAAATTTGAACTCAACGGATGGACCATCTGAGAAGTAGCCGCGTCCAACATTTGAAACAGGTAAACTTAAAAAAAAAATTGCAAAAAGAATATTACTCTTTCGTTATAATCATCGATTCCGTTAAAACAACAATGAGCAGCTCTTTGGGGAGAAAAGCAGGTGTGCAAAGTTTCAGTCAAYCTAGGTAATAAACGCGAACTATGGAATTTTTGGAAAAAAAAAGCTAAAACCGTCGTTGTGAGGCAGTTATAGATAATAGCAGCTTTTCGACCAAGAACCCCATTTTCTTTGCATCTATAAGCTAGTTGTTTCACGACGAGATCAGAAAAAGAAGATCGGAGAGCTTTCTCCAGTACCTTTACGGAGAACGCCACTTCGAACCCCTGGCCTTTGTAATCGACCTCAAGCCCATAAAGAACCTATAGAATGATATATAAAGAAATATGTCAGAAAATCCAAATATCTTGGAAAAAAATATAATGCTGAATTACACTTCTTTATATCTATGAGCTCGGAAACAATATTCTCGACAAATGCTGCCTTTACGACGAGATCTGAGTTAAGACATAACAAGAAGGTCGGACTTTCTCAGCACCTTTACCAAGAACGTCAATTCGACTCCGAGAATTAACTCGTCGACTGTGTAAAGCTTTAAAACTTACACAGTCAACGAGTTAATTCTCTATGGCAACACTAGAAAAGCCTATTATCAAACAAGAGAAATCGCGACCAAAGTCCTAAGTAATCTAAAATTTACCTATAATTCAGAAATGCGATGAATATGAGGATCGTCTTTGAGGCTTTGGATGCCTTCAAATTTGTCGCCKTTCTTTCAAAGGACTTATTTAATCCATTGTTGGAGATAACTGGAAAGGAATGTCAAGGGTTTCATCTCTCATTTATATGTATGAATAATCTTACGAAAAGGACATTGATCTCAGATTCCCCGAAAAATTCGATAAAATCCCTTGACAAGAGAAGTTTMGAAATTGCAAAACAAAAGGAAACATGTGATGAAGGTCAGTTTTATGTGCTTATTCAAAGAGAACATGGCACTTAAAGAAAATTGTTCGCTTCTATACCCTAATATCCTAATTTTCAGCTTTTTTTTGAGAACTCTCAACTTATTATCGAAACATCAACAACTTAAGTACATATATGCACTATATATGGTATATGTAAGGTGCCRAAAGGAAATAATCTAAGTGCACTCGACCCAACCAACCATTTTCCAATATATTTTTGTTATCAAAAAGCTTTTATTTTTATGTTGCCAAACCGTTGGTGGCGAAAATGGTTGGCCACCCACCGACACCTATGAGTAATACTTTTGCCKTTAAGTATGACTTAGGTGAATTTTGGGCAAGTGGCCGGAAATACAAATTTTCTATTCTTCCTAAGCTAACACAACGTTGGCAGACGCTTGATTTAGCGTCTAGAATACCAAAAAGTCAGACAAATGTGCTTGCAACACATAACTCCGTGTGTTTCTGACAGTAGAGTATACATAGYAACATATTTGTGTGTACCGTTGCATTGTGGCATATGGACAAGTTAAATTAGAAACTGGCAGCGTTGAAAAAGTTTCCTACAATTGGCTGCAATTTATGCTACAAATGTGAGAAAGCAATTTCGGCAGTGGCCAGATGAGCACCAAGCACGCAAACAACCGGTCGCCTCACCCAAACACCAACAGTCTGAGGCACCGAATCACTTCCTACGCCAACAATTGCAAATATTCGAGAATAAGTGGAAATAAGAAATTCTGTTCGGCGCTGGCTTTGGCARTTTGTGGCATATGAAATGTGTGTGACAAGCATACAAACATACCTATGGTACATAATTACTAATGCAACCGTCTCGGAGTGCAAACGTCGGTTTTATGCTGAAAATGCTGATATCAAAGGATATATTCGCACCGAAATCCTGSCAATTAAACTATCGCAATTGTAGCCAAAACTACAACAAACAAAATAAAAGTYGAAAACCATAGACAGAAATTGAGGAACCTAAAATTAAAAGTAAAACTTCGTAAAGCCAAATCGTAAATTTTCTATGTGCCACCACTGCACCACAGAAGGAGGTAGCTAGTCGTAACGCTTTTTCCCCTTTTTTTTTAGTTTTAATGCACTTTTTTCATGTCAAGTTAAAGCAACAACAGCAGCAGCTAGTAATCCGAGAAATMCCAGGCGCAACACGCGCATACCCACACCTATCATTAGCCGTCAGCCCTATGACAGTGGACGATTGATGGCTRCGTACGTGACGGTGATGTTCGAAAGGCCGCCGCCACAGTCTAAACAGTTTTGGCCAGCGAACCGACTGCGCTGTGGCTGACTGTCTGACTGGCCAACGCAGCCGCGCCAGGCACAATGCCGCCATTCCCAAAGTTCAACTGCAACAATAACGCACGCTCCATCTCGCTCGCGCTGCCGCTCTCCGGCTTTCGCCACTTCCTCCTATAAAGTGTACTTRTTTTTTGTTTTTTCTAGTTTTTAGTTCTTTATTTCACTCACTACCCATTGATTAAGCACCGCGATCACGCCGCGCCAWGAAGTATCCATGAGAGCAAGGCGCGCAGCCTGTAGCCGYGTCTGTGATGGCACAGGAAATCGGCTTGCCATATATCACAAATCGAATTCCGTCACGTATCAATCTGTAAATTGTGAAAAATGCGTGCGTGCCCGCCRCATTTGCTACGTTACTGCACAGACACCCACTGGCTTGCTCCACACCATCGCCCTACCTTCCACCTTTCTGTCTTTCCATTTTGTCAGCCGATGATCGCCATATTGTTGCCCTTTCTGCGCCCAGATTGGTTGCGTTGCCTTCTTTTGTTTTTCCTTTTTTTTTTTTGTTTTGTTTTGGAGGGTTTTGCGTCTGTCAGTGATTTTTTATGAACGATTCGTGGCATAAATCAAAGTATTTTTTGGTTACGCGGTCCGTCGGACGAARTGCCCGCGGTCATATTGCATATGTCGTGTGAGCAGTTGAGCTTTCGAGAATACACTGTGGTATRTGCACATTTATATTTGATTTAGCGGCCTGCACATACGAGTATACCGAAATATAATTTATTTCCCTGTTCAATCAATCGTTATACTATAATGTTTCTTAAAAGTGAACGAGTGAGGCATTACTCATGACACTGCGAAAAACAGAACTTTACAAAAAGCATTAGAACTTGATCTAAATATTTCTCAAATTGTAGGACAGCTTCAGCAAACAGATAGATTCAGATTCACTTAAGATGTTCGTTACTTTTTTGAACTTGACAGCATCACATGAAATGTTACCTTCATTCGACTATTTTGGTGCTTTGGATGCACTAACAAAACGTAACGAGTATTTGCCAAGAAAAAGGCAGTTAAATTAATTCGGTACCAGTGATTTTCATTCAATTCAATTCCTACAACGGCTTAAAGATATCGCTGAAACCTTTTCAACAAGACATAATTTTCGTGAGTCCTTTTTTTAATTCCTAATTATTCCTTAATTATTGGACAAAAACTTACTTTCACATAAATTTTGAAGCTAAATATAGTATGAAGAAAACCCAGTATTTGTATATGCAAAAGTTATAGATCTTTTAATTACCTAAAGCATTTCTATATAATTTTTCCGTAGAAGTCGTAGTTTTGCCGGAAATCTATTTTAACGTTTTAACCCTTAAAATACAACGACGCCCTTAAACTTCCTTTTCCCGTTCTCGATTAGACCGAAAAATAGTTTTCCTTTAATGTTTGTAATTTTAACATCRTGTCTATTGCGTTTGCTCTACTACGAGTTTCTTCATTTCTAATCATTTTCAAAAGCTTTTTCACTATGCTATAARCTCGGGAGACCTTTTTAATATCCATCGATATTTTTTACTAAAATACACTAAGATTACAATAGGAAAGGATATATGCAAAAACAACCTTACGAATTATTATACGTTGATATAACGCGTGATCCAACTAGAGGTACTTTTTTATAC
>NW_017536296.1:1275066-1307432 GCF_001853355.1 Bactrocera latifrons | reverse complement strand
TCACGCGTAAGTCGTGTCAAACTGTCATGTCATATTTTTGTTCATTATTGTTTGGCATTTAATCATAGAAAGACTTATGCCTGAACAACATTTACAAATCGCTTAACTTTATAACGAAAGAATATGTTGCGCGCGCTTCGCTCAACTTACGGTCAACATAATCAGCCCACTGAGCGTACTATTCGCAACAKTATCACGCATCTTGAGACCCAGCATTCATTATTGTATAATTTTCGACCGAATAGAGCACGTCCTGCACGTGYTTTCCTTTTATGGGCAAATACCTTTTTCCGAAAATTAAGAAGTCGCACGGTGAGATATCAAGTGAATACGGGGAGTGGTTAAGGGGGTATTCTACTCTAGAATTTTGTAAAATTCGATTTTTTTTTTACATATATTTAAAGTTTAGACTCTTAAGAACATATCCTCCAAAGGATTTTTAAAAATGAAAATTATTTTAAGAGCTACAGTTACTTTAGTGACGCAGTACCTAGCGCACTAATAAATGACTTAGACTGCCTGAAATTTGATTCACTGTTTTAAACGCATTTTTCTCGAAACTACTTTTTCCCACACGGTACCGGCATTATCTCAAGTTCTATACAACCGATTTACTTGAAATTTAGTGTGAACCATCTTTATATAATCCTTTATCGTTCCTACCAGCATTGTGTCAAAATTTTTGTTTTTAATATTTAAAAAAAAAATCAGGAATTTCAAAAAAAAAATGCGTAAAAGATGATTTTTATTTTCAGGCAGTCGCCATTTTGAAAAATTTTTTATTTTTATTTTTTTTTTCATTTTCCCTGAGGTAGGGACTATAACAGCATCCYTGCTGATTAAGATTTTCTTTTGATTTGAGGCAATGATCGCCATAAACTTGTTTCATCAATTGAAACGTTTCGGTAAAAGTTTTACCAATTTTAAAACAAAATTTAATGTTGGCTCTTTGTTCGAAGCTCATTTTCGTACCGATAACACAAACATTCTGACACTTAAAACGCAATAACTTCAATTACAATCTATGAAATGTCATAAAATTGGACAAACGATAAAAACAGCAAATTCTAACGCCTTAGTCGACATATAGATGGCACCACAAGTCCAAAAAGTCCTGTTTACTTTGGAACACAACTTGTACATACATAATACGTGAATATAGTCATAGTTCTTCCTTATAAACTTTCTATGAAAATTGATTTGAATGAAACTAGTTTAATTCGACTATAAATCGGCTTTATTTATTAGAAATAATCCAAAAACAAATTAYCATTAGATAAGAAAGTTCTAGACTAAGGTCAATGACACAATCTACAAATATACCAAAATTAAGTGATTAATATTTTAAGATTTTCCAGGCAAAAGCTTCGTATATGTTGTAACAGAGTACAAAAGCAAGCTTTGAAGCTATCGTTTAATAGAAAAAATATACTAATTTCAATACTATATTGATATAATAAATGGTCATTACTCCTTWATATATACAGTTGAACTTCCATAACTTGAAGTCTCTCTAACTCAAAGTTTTTTTGGATTATGGTGATTCGAGTTAGGGAATTTCTAATATCCGCAATGAGAGATGGAGGACCCTTCGAACTAACCGCTATCAAATTCAACAAATATGCGCTCAAAAGAGCAACGACTTGCAGCTGCAATTCAAGCGCTGAAGTCACACTAAAAACSGATCACTGGAGAATTGTATCAATGTTAACCGTTGGTTTTTGTGTTAAACTAACAGTCAGTCTGCTTTTACCAGCAATAATTAATTAATAGCAGACTCAAAACAAGTGGTTAACCGTTTACTCAGAAATACGAAAAATGTGTGTGCAAAAAAAATGGAGAAGGAGTTAGACTAAAGAATTTAGAATGCTTAAGTAAGTAAGAAAAATGCGCTAATGAACTGTCAAAGGTGCGACAGTCGAACAGGCGAGAGACTAGTATGTATTATATTTTGGCAGTCATTTGCGCGCCAACTTTGTGCAAAATACAGGAATATTAATTAATCATAAGTATTTTTTCATTTCTTTATTTTTATTTTCTTTTTTTTTTTTTTTTTTTTTTTTTTTTTTTTTTTTTTTTTTTTTTGAGTCCAGCGGCTTGAAACAGTTCCGCTCTGTGCAACCTAGTATGTATGTATATGTGGTATGAAGTGGATGTATGAATACTTCCCGGGGGCAAAAATGATGACTTGGCATAAGCTGGTAAATAAAGAAAAATTGGCCAGCAGACGCAATTCATTAAGACTTTTCGGTTTTACTAAAACACAGTTAGCCGGCAAAGCTACTACGGAAAAAAAACTGGCAAAGCTAAGCGCAGAAAGCAGATATATGGAAAMCATACCAGAAGCAAACAAGGCCATATGCGTGATAGATTTAAGCTGGAAGGTATTGGTCATAYTTTTATACTAGATATACATATGTACATATATACAATGATACATATATAGTTTGCATAGTATATGTATATGTATATATATTTTTTTTTTTTTGAAAACTTGAAACTCTTGAGATTAGAATAATAAGAGGTGTTCYAGCGTTTCCCTCATGCCTACTTCCCGACACTTCTACTTGTATCGACGTTACTTATGCCAATCCGGCTGACATCTGATGACAGTAATGTAACCTATCATTAGGCTAACAACTGTCCTGCAGTCCTTTTGAGATGGTTTGACTAAAAAACATGATTATTTTTCCTCGGGGATTTTGTAACGGATGGCTCTTTTGGAAAAAGTTTTTAACAAAATTTAAAGTGCGGTATCATTACGAATAATTCCTTCGTGGTAAAAAGTCTTCAAAGATGGTCGGGAGATCGGTGAAGACATGCCTTGTTCTGGACGATCTTCGACCTCTGCAACTGATGAAATTATTAAAAAAGTGAAAGATATGGCTCTTGAAAATCGTCAGGCAAGTGTAACAGAAATGGCAAGAGAGCTCGACATCTCTCGCGAATTCGTTCAAATGATTTTGATGAATATTTTGGGTTGTGAAACGCGTTCTTGCTCGACTCTTTCCGATGAAGTTAATTTTTTCTTTTTAAAAATAATATCGCAAACAGGTCTCTTTGGACATGCTTGATCGTGCTAATTCTTGTCCCACAATCATGAAGAGTAATATAACTGGCGATGTGACATGGGTWTATGAGTTTTACATGTAAACAAGTCAACATTCATCGCAATGGAGGGGAAATCGAGCTGCAACCAAAAAAMCCTGAGGGACAGACGGTCAATACGAAGTTTTATTTGGACGTATTGAGGAGTTTGGAGGCACTATGTTTCAACTAGGAACTACGGGAAAACATATACATAGTGTGGGAAAATCCGTGTGATTTTTTCTTAACCTCTAAACTGAAATTTCTGATCCGTGGAACCAGTTTTCAGTCGGTCCCAGAGATAAAACAAAATTCACTGAAGGAAGTATGAAGAATCTTTCGAGAAAAATTTTTTTTTTGAAAAAATCGTTGGAATAAGTGTAWTAAATCTGATAGTAATCACTTTGAAGGTGACAAAATAAATAATAATTATAATTAAATAGTTTGCGTTTTAGTTACAATTTGTGGGTACTTCCGTTGCTATGTAATGCGATGTGAGATTATTACCACTGCAGGTTTAGCTATCTTTGCCACTTTCCTGACCGCAAAGRCTTCCGCCTGGAAGATCCTTCAATATTTCGGAAGCATTAAGGGTCGCCTAAGATCTAACTGCGAGTAATAAAATTTTTCATCCATCTGCGTACATAGATGTTGTAACTTCCACTGGCGAGTCGCATTCTCCAGCGCCAAACAAACCAATAATATATATAGTCAAAATTATTTCTTGAATTCTCAGGGAAAACTCTTTATATGGACTCCCCTGTATTAACATATACATATATTTGTATATATAACGCTCGAAGTGCTTGATATTAACATATTATTATGATTGCTATTAGCGCTATTAATTGATGTTTTGCAGTTGAGCGACCATTCATTTGTCAAATGAACGCGCGAAAGAAACGTACTATGAGTAACTGAGAAAAAGTATGAATACCAAACAGAAAAAAACTGTCAAAATAAATTTTTGCTGTGGTAAGTTTTAGTTGCTTGAGCTAAAGTTCATTGAAAATTTCAATGTGTGTTCAGAAAACGTTTTTGCAATTATTTGCAGCCCTCCCCAAACGGTTGGCAACTTCGAGAGTTCCTCGGGCAATGCTCGTCCAATGACGTCAATGACCGCACCATCAAACGCTGTGCGTTAAAAATCAGACATACGTAGATAGAAACGGCAATGACTTAAGTTTCCAAAAGCGCCACTTTTTTTGCCTTCCTGCTCATTGATAAATTGTTTTTAGCCTAAAACGAAAATTCGGTCTTCTGCGGAAATTCATTAATGAATTTATTTGTGAAACTAGACATGAATTTATGCTTGAAAATTTTCCATTGATATATATATACGTATATTTAACAGTAGTCCAAGCGTTTTCGTTCTTTTATTTCGACCTCCCAACAACTTTTCCTACAAATTATGGGTTCACACTAGTCTATATTTACAATATGTCGGTTTTAGTCTGGCGGTGAAAGTCAAATTATAATGATTTTGATTGCCACGAATTCGCTAATAACTCGCTTATTCTTTGCGAATCCCCAAAGTGTTAAAAGTTTTAATTTTCTTTACGCAAATTCCATAAATAAACGAGTGTATAATTTAGTAAGTGTTGATTGCAGGTCTACAATTAGCATCTTGTACCTAATTTGTAGTCTCTGTAATAGTTTGGGCAGCGTTCGTTTGTTGGTCTATAAATTTTTGAATATATTTTTGATATTTTGTTAATAATTTTAAGCCTTCGACTTCTGTTTGTTTTTTTTTTTTTTTTTTTTTTTTTTTTTTTTTTTTTTTTTTTTTTTTTTTTTTTTTTTTTTTTTTTTTTTAATTTCAGAGTTTTTAAAAATTATTGGTGATAATTAGTTGTTTTGAGAAAGACACGCGACCGACATTTAATTATGTATAATCTAAACGAGGTAGTAAGCGGTGACTATAAAATTAGTTACTGATGGAAATATGTAGTGATCTGTACATGTTAGTTGTGCTCGAATTTTAAGTCTTTAACTCAAGAATAAGAAAACCACTTTAATTGCAACGCTGTGTTATTAGAAATTTTTAGAATTAATTTTTTTAATATGATAACATCACTAATTTGAAGCTTAAAAAATTAAAAAAAAAAATATTAATTAATTAGTTCAATAAGTCTGGCATGTCCTTTACATTTTTTACTTAAATACCAATTCTACAACTTTGCACACATTTTAATACCAATTTTAAACTACTTTTTGTAAATTTTTTTTTAAATCAAATGGCAACTAAAAAATTGTTTTTCGTTAGTAGCGTGTAAATAATTATTTTTTAATGTATCATTTTGATTTTTTGAATCAATTCTTACACAAACTTGGCACAACATCATTAACCGAAAACTAACAAAGTGCCCTAACTAACCACCGAATTATGGTAAAGAAATGTAATTTGGCAAAGGGGAGTAGCAAGGGGCAACTGTTGGCAAAAACTTTTGAAAACGAAAAGTATAAGTTTAACGTACATATCTTCTAAGGGGCTAAAGCTAAAACGTCGCATTCTTCTCATATTTTTATGTCACGGCATGAAAATGGACGAAATCGAACTACAGCCATGCCTAATTCAAATATAACACAATTTAAGTTTCACTTTCAAGTATACAAATCAAGAATAAATTAATTTATCAGTGCCTTTGCGGTGTGCCACCTTATCACTAAAAATTGCCAAATCGTACTGTTCAATTTCCTAGGTACACCCAGTAAACCCAGTGATTATGATTGAATTCATGTATAATTGAAATTCAAAGAGAAACCTTTCTTGATAGTAGTATGTCTGCGTTTTACAAATGGACTGAATCGGGTCAATGCTTTCCTTAGCGCCCATATAACTAATTGAAAGAAATTAGTAATAGCGCAGGAGTAAGGAACTCACAAGTAGAAGCTACAACATCTACACAGACGAATCCGGAATATTGAAGTATATTTCAGGAGAAAGTCTTTGCGGTCCGGAAAGCGGCTCAGATAGCTAAAAGTGCAGCAAACGACATACAAAAGGTTAGTATATACATACGTCGAGAAATACTTGAGAGAGCGTGTTTTTCTTATACCTTTGTGCTTAGAATGAAAAAAATCGGGTGAAAGCTCGCGCTAGACCCCCATATAATTAACAAGCCTTATCTACGTGAAGGTATTTCCCTGCCATTAACTCTTACATGTTGCAAGATTATGAAATGTTCGGTTATACCCGAACTTAGTTTTCCTTTACTTGTTTTTATTTTTATGTATTAATTTTTCAATACATTTTTGTTTTTAGAAAACTAATTATTTTTTAGGCATAACGACCTAAGCTTACAGAGTTATTTCAAGAACAAAAAGTTAATTTCTCCCAACCCAATCACTTTACTTTATATAGATAATGAACCGGTTGCCCATTATATGTGGGGTTTAGTTGCTCTTAGAGAAATTAAAGCTTGATGCCTGCTAACTTTTAATTTGATATTTGACAAAATCTCCCATTGCTTAAACTCAGTACCCTGAAACAATGTTTTCACTAGATTCAAAAATGAAAAAATGTTTATGGCTTATAGATTGGGAAATAGTGCAACAACCATCGAAAAAGAGGTGCGAGATACTCGAAGAAACAAAGTCAAAATATCCTATTCTTTCATAACCCGTCGGCGAGCGTCGTGATAACTAATTCTTGTTGGGGAGAGGGTAACATTAAATCTTTTTGACTCACATCAAATATATTTAGGTAAGAAGTAGCTTTACCACAGCTATCGCATAGGAAGAGCGAAAATACAGGCGACACAGAAATTGGAAATGAGAACTTATAATCCACATAATTGTATATAGAAAAACATCGATATTTGTGAAAAAATAGCATGTGGCGGAGCTCTAACTAACTGATCAGAAGTCTGCTGATTTAAATAATGGTTACTTCCACAATTATCGAGCAAATGGTGGGAGCAAGGGCTGACTATCATCCAATAGGTTTATAACCTTAGCAAAAAGGACTTAGCATCCAGTTAATGAGACATCTAAAATTCATGCTGGGCAATCAAGCAAAATCTAACAATGAATATCTGCTTACCTGATTCCAAATATTGAGATCCAAAACTGTCAAATGATTGCATTTAAGATAATGTCAGTGTTTTTTTCTTTAATGGAGTAGACACCGCTTACGTGATAATAGCCAAATAATAGAAGAGACACGCAGAATCGATACAGAATTCGTTATGTTCACAGTCACCTATAGGAAGACTGTTTCTATGCCAACAGAGCTTTGTGAGCCCCAAGCTTCTTCAAATCGCCATTCACTTGATGCTTTTCTAATATATTGCAGAAAAATAACTTTAATAATTGGTGAGAAATATACTACCTAAGTTTGTCTTTGAAGATTAAAATTGTGCTGCATCGGAAGACTATCGCCTTTTTAGAACAGTAGTAAATCAATGCTCTCAACTTTTTGCCTTAGCTCCGCCGAAACTAAAACCTCTAATTAGTAGTCCTTGTATTTCGTATTGAACCGTTATTCGGTGCAGCGCTAAAAATTCTCTGGAAATAGTAGCTGTCGGCGTCTAAACAAATGCAACTTGAAAATAAAAACAAGAAAAACATGCTAACGTTTTTAACACACTTTTAGGGAGGACTTGCGCACACTACTTTTACGGCGGTGAGCCATTTGAAACGCCCCCAGGCAACAATTAAACACACACTATGTATGACGAACTGTTTAAGGCAACAAAGAAGAAATTAAATTGAAGCATACAACTACAATAACAAACGAATTAAACAGGCTAAAACCACGAGGCAGCCAGGGAGGCCTACGGGCTTTTGCTTACTTCTTACTCGAAAGCGAAATTTAAACTAAGGCGGACGCAGGCACAACGCTAATTTGGATATCATTGAAGCCAAAAAAAAATCGACAAACTTATGTTGCAAAAGGGAAGAGAGGCCATAAAGAGTTTCTATAATTTGAAATTAGCTAAAGCGGGTAACTAAAGGAGAGGAGGTCAATTAAATAACATACACAAAATTAAAATTTAGCATTAAATTGTTTTCAATATCAAACTATTGTTTCAAAGTGAGCACAAAAATCTACAACATCCTGCCTCACACCAACAACAAAAACCGTTAAAGGTTTTTAATTGCTGCGTAAGGACCAAAACAGTGCCTTTCGCGCCAAAGCGCAACAGTCTGCGCTAGAGCGTAGCCTACACGACGGTAATTAAGCGTGATGCAGCACAGCATACTCTACATCCCCACCATTGAAGTGGCAAAAGTACTTTTCTGTCTCGCCGCCGCCGCAAACACTTTGATTGCACAGCAGCAATTCATCATCGCGGCAATCATGGCGTTATGAATACGCCGACATTATTAGGCACTACATACGCGCAGGTAGGACAATCATATGCGCGCAATACAGTAAACGTTAAGGAGACCCAAGTCTAAGTCAAACAGGATTAAAGCTGCTCAGCGAAAGACCGTAAGCTAAGCGCAACAAGGCCACAGCAGTTGCAAGAGGAGTTGACAGTCGGCATATAAGAGTATAAAGTTCGCGCAGCCGCATCGCTTCAATGCGTGGTACGTGCGCAGCACGAGCCGTGTGTCCATCATATGGAGTATACCGTTGCGTTATGATTTGAGCCTTTTCGGTCTTCTGATGCTTGATTGACAGGTAGTGGACACACAACACATGTGTTGGGTCTAAGCGAACGAACGATTTTTGGCTCATCAAATGGTAGCAAGACATCAATCAATCGGTTTTCCGCCGGCAAATGATTTATTGGCATTTAAGTGAAATGTAATCAATATACTGGCGTATGAGGGCAAATATGACGCATTCGATGAGCAAGTTTTCAATTAATATAAGAATTAAGAATATAAAAAAAAAAATGTTATAAAAAAGTTAAATAAAAATTGCTATGCAAATAACGAGAACGGATTAGCGTTAATTTTTTCGATAAAAATTTAATAAACTCCGAACCTAGTTTCGAATACTTAATAGCACTGATGTTCTTATAAATTATCTGAAAATTATCTAATTATCTAACAAAAGAGATGTACTCCCATATTGTAAAGACTCTAGAGGTTCTGATGATTCAGCAATACCTAAGTGAGATGTACGTACTTTCAAATATTACTTTATAATATGTACAGAATGGATAAATAACATCCTTTCTCAACGAAAAAAAAAACAAAGACTTATAAGTTTACTCTAACACTCTAAATACTTGTCCACAATTAGGCATAAGGCAGTCTTTTACCACTGCCGGACCACTGCACTATTACAAGCTGAGGTCTTAGCTATTACGAAAGCCACAGATGGCCTCTAATGCATCTGCAGGCAATTACAGAATCCAAATTTCCGTAGACAGCCAAGCAGCAGTGAAGGAAGTAACCCTGTATCGTATGTCGACCAAAAGTGTCTTAGAGACCAAAGCAGCAGTGGACAGTGATGCCAGAAGGCCAAAAGTGCCTTAGGAAGCAAAGTAACAGTGGAAAATGTTGCCAGAACTAAACAACTTCACTTCTAATAAATGACAGGCCACCAAAGCATCGAGAGCAATGAAATAATGGGCAGGATTGCTAAGAATGGTGCAAGGCTAACAACTGAAAACATCATAAACATTGGGAGACATTTTCAATACGATGATCTGGGCAGAAACGGTAGAACGAACTACCTGGGAGCAAAACTGCAAAGCTCATGTGCAACGGTATATCGGTACATAAAATTCCTATTTGCACTCGATAGAAGAGACTGTAGGAACATGATCGGAACACTAACTGCTCACTGTCTAGTGGCGACACACGCCCGTAGAATGGGTCTGATTGAGAAGACTGCAGGAAATGTTAAGAGCAAGGCATCAGGGAAACAAGATTAAGCTGGTGAAGGTATCGACAGTAAGGCTACAGATTCTGTTAAAATTCACGTCAATCGCAGGCATCTTAGAAGATTACTCCTCATGGACCTAGCAACTGAACTCCACCTGGTATCGCAAAGGACAAAAACTTATCTATACGTAGCTTATTGACCTACCAGATTAACCTAACCTAACTCATAAGTCTATATACAAAAATCGAGGATACCGTTGCATTTAAAAAAGATAAAATATTTCCCAACAGACGCCTTTAGTTCTGCTTCCTCCAGACTGGTCAGAATAACTCTTGTGAACAGGTGCTACTTCGGACTGAGTAGAATATAATTGAGAAGTAAAGTCCTTTCTCGACGAACAAAGTCCACACTTTACAAGTCACTCACCATCCCCGTCCTGCTATATGGTGCAGAGGCATCAGCGATGACAACATCTAATGATTACGAGTTTTCGAAAAAAAGGTTCTACGGAAGATTTACGGTTCTTTACGCATTGGCAACCGCGAATGCCGCAATTCATGAAATGATGAGCTTTACGAGGTATACGACGATGTTAACATAGTTCAGCGAATTAAGCGAAAAGCTGTAGCCAATAAAAGAAAAGAAGCATACTGCCAGCCTCCGGTTGACTAGTACATAGTGAGTAAAAAGTACATAGAATACGTATACTAGCCCATACACTACAACAAAAACCCAACTACAACAACATTGTAAGCAATTGTATCTAAATTTCTAATATATGAATATACCAAACCAAATACCAAAAAGTTCATAATTGCCGAAACCCGGGATTGAACCGGGGACCTTTAGATCTTCAGTCTAACGCTCTCCCAACTGAGCTATTTCGGCACGGATATCAACTCTATCAGGCACACATTTTATTTTTAAAAGAATTTCAATAAAGGTCGCCAAAACTACATAAAATCTAGAAATGAAAGCGAACTATGACACCGTTATATAAACCTTGTATAAAGATCGGTACAAAAATCGCCAAGCCATTGTCTCTTATCAATGCAACCTTGATTTTTATACACGCTGCACGCAATGCTTTATCAAAAGTGGGACATTAAAAAGTGGTCGGCGACGTTCGCCAATAACAACACAAAGCAACAAAAAGGTAAGAAAAGTAAAGAGCGCAAGCGATGAAGTATGAGCAGCATTTCGCTGGAATGCCACGCCCATAAGCGACATTGAAACCGGCGCGAATTCGCATTTCTGCGGGTACAAATGAAGAAAAAAGCAACATCAGGGACAGTTAAACTAGCCGAAAAAAGTAAAAGCGGCGCAACAATAAAAAAATACAACTTGCCAAGTTGTTGCTTTATTTATGTTTTTATTATTAAAACCGATTTGTGGTTGAAGTTTTTGCTACTATTTGTGTTGTTGGCCGAATCAGAATCAGTTGGCGCGACTGCAAACCCATAATTATGAAATTATTACCGAGCGCCAAGTTAAAAGCCACTAAAAACGTAAGAACTTCAAGCATGAATTAAAACAACAAGAAAAAAACTACAATCGTCGCGAGTCCAAGCACAAATACAACAACAAACGCACGCAGTCAGCTTTTCCTGGCATCGTTCATCATCGTGGGTCAGCGTTGGTGCTTAGTGATCATCAATGGCCAGCGACAACGCGTTGCGACGGCGACGACGGTCTTCGCGGCATCCGTACCGCCACCGATCAGCCCGAACGGCGCGAACGGCGCGAACGGCCTTTGTATGCCACAAGCGACCCGGCCAGGCCGTCAAGCTTGCGTTCAGCGCACACCCTGCGGGCAGACAGGAAGTTGTGCTGTGTTGAAGAAATTTTCGAAACTTTTTCATTTTTTATTCGTTAATTTCTTTACTTTAAATGTATATTATTCTGCTCTCTGCTTCTTGCTTGCTAGTAGCTATGCCCCGAATGTGTCTCTTAATTCTGTTTCTTAAGATTGTTCGGATTTCGTTATTAATTTTATACATCAGATCGCGTATTGCGTGCTTTGCGTGCGGTTTTGCTTGTGGTCGACATGAAAATGTGTGGAAAAAATTTAAAAAAAAATCCGTCGGCGGTTAGCGTTTGGTTCCACGGTAGCCAGCAAGCGCATGCTGCACGCAACCGTCTAAAAAAGAATGTGATTTATACAAAATCGTTGTTGTTGGAAATTTTTCTATTAGCCGTCTAGTGAGTCCCTGATATGTCATAAATATGGATTCATAGTTGCTTCCACTAAGTAGAATACATATATTAAATAATAGGCATACGAAATTTAATATGTATGATCTGGATATCTACACACATATACATACGTTGGCATGCATAAATACACATCAGAGTATTGGAATGTTTTATAAAAAAAGGGAATACTACCGGGTTTTCCAATAAGATTGATATAATTTCTAAGCATCGTTTCTGCTATTTTTAATATGTCATGATCTGGCAAGTGTTGCTGAAAACTGCAATATGTCGATTCCATGACGTTCTAAGGAATCCGGACTGTCTCTCACTATTTGATGCCTGAAATTGAAGCTCGTGATCTGGACATCAATCAATGGATTTATTGCAAAAACACTTTGTTGATTATTTCACGTTTTGGGCCAATAGTTGGCGCTGGACTTTTTCCTGGGGGAATATATAAAATCTAAAGTCTATGCGGACAATCGTACTTGGATTCATGTCTTGGAGCAAAACATTACTCGACTCATTCGCTAGTTACGAGTCGAAATGTTCGAACGACTCATCGAAAATTGGACTGAACGGATGGAAAATCTGAACCGTAGCCGCGGACAACATTTGATAGAGACAATCTTCAAAGAATTAATGCCAAAGAATATTCTTTCGAATGATAATTCTCCATTAAATTTGAGGCATCTGTGTTTTTGCTTAAAAAAAAGTGGTGAACATCG
The DNA here is from genome assembly GCF_001853355.1 of Bactrocera latifrons. Taxonomy (NCBI): domain Eukaryota; kingdom Metazoa; phylum Arthropoda; class Insecta; order Diptera; family Tephritidae; genus Bactrocera; species Bactrocera latifrons. The sequence goes on along the minus strand of NW_017536296.1, from coordinate 1,294,631 downwards.
AAAGGGTTGCCGTTTAGGCAAGTGTTGCTGAAGACTGTAATTTGTTGATTTAAAGATGTTCTCATGAATTAGGACTCTCAAAAATCACAATCTGCCGGATTTTGAGAAAAGATTTGTGCTTGCGTCCATATAAAATTAACAACTGAATCCATTGGACCACTAAACGTCGTGAATTTGTTGATTTCGCCTTGATACAACTTGAAAACAATAACGATTAAGATTTAAGAAAAACATCTCCGATTAGGCTCACTGTCATCTGAGTGTTCGGGAAATTGTTATATTTAATAGCCTCCAAAAAGTTGTGATTTAACACCATTAGACTACTTCTTGTGGGATTATTTTAAGGCATTGGCCTTTAACAAAATAAAACAGACACTCTTTAAGCTTTAGAAGTGAAAATTGTACGGACTATTTAAGAATACGACTTGATTTAGTGGAAAAAGTACTTTAAAATTGGGTTTATCGACTGTTCCTGACAAAGAAGTCTTGGAGAAAGAAGAAACACTGGTGCTAACCAGAGTTAGCTTAAAAAAGAAGTTAAGCGCATTCTGTCTTTGGAACAAGAATTGTAAAAATATCGGTGAGTTAATGGAAATTGGCCGACCGTCATGTAAGCACTGCTCCGATTACCAGGAACTGAACAATGCGCAACATATCCTTTGGTACCATTAAAACAAGGCTGTTTATAAAAATAAGCACAAGAGTTAATACAAAAAACGTCACGGATCGAATTTATAAACCTCCGAATTGCAACAAAATTAATACTTTTCTGATTCAAAGTGGATAACTTCCTAAAACGTCAAGTCATATAGGTGATCCTATGAGCTGCTTGATTAAAGATTGATATAATATTGTTGATGTAAATTGCAATTGATTTCCAACGGAACTAAAATTTGAAAATTTAGAAGAAAACTTTTGGCAAAACTTTAGATCTTTAAAACACTATTAACTACCCCGAGAATGCTTAAAGTTGATAGATCAAAATACATGTTTTCAAACATTTGACTTTATATATCCTAAATATACGTCGAAAGCTTTGATTTTATTTAATCCTTCCTTAGATCACCTCGAAGTTTTAACATTTTCTTTTATATTTCAAAAACTTTCACGAAATTCTGAATAAGATGCCGAAATAGCTCAGTTGGGAGAGCGTTAGACTGAAGATCTAAAGGTCCCCGGTTCAATCCCGGGTTTCGGCAGAAACTTTAATTTTTTGTCAGTATTTATATTTTACTATTATATTGAGGAAGTCGAAAAAATCTTTTGGTCGTTTTGATTAAACTTCAATTTATTTTCTTTTAWATTAATAATAATAAAAAATAAATAATTAAATGTATACAATTTTGGTCACCCCTTTTTGCCATTTTCTGCTAGAGACCTTATTCCATCAGGGTAAATCGAAATTTCGAAATTTACAGAACGGAAGCGAGCGAACCATTGTTGTGCTACCCGAACTGATACAGCATCGTCTTCGTAAACTTTACAAATTTTATTATATAAAAATTGGTGGCTTGCGAGGCACTCTTACATTTTTTATACAAAAATTCATTGTGAATTTCATCATTATTTTCAGTAATTTTTGAAAAACTGTAACTTTTTTCAACTTCCCCAATTTTTTTTTTTTTTTTTTTGGTAAAATGAAGCTTAAAATCTTACCTTTTCAACACTATATGGTATGACACAATGTGAGTGGTGGCACTGGGGATATACGACATCTATTGACAAAATACGAAAAGAATTTTTCGACTACCAAATATTTTGTATGTTAAAGTGTAATAAAATAGATAATTCTGATTATATATAAGATAGTCAACGCCAAAAGTAAGATGTAAGATATGTGAATTAATTTTCTGATTATTTTGTAACTTAATTCCGAGTTGGTTAGCAATCAGTTAAGTTCTGGTTAAAAAACAAGTTCTTTACCGAAAGAAGGAGCCTAGTTTAAATTGGCCAGAACTTAACTGTAATGGTTAAACTTTGACATTTTCATTAGAACACCTGAGATTCTATTTCTCTGTCTGCTAACCAGACAGACATTGAGAAAACGTCCGTAAATCTGTTACATCAATAGATATTACGAGAGAAAGGAAGTAAAAGGAATCTAAAGAAAAAAAATCTTTCAAATTTCAACTTCTCGAAAACGACTAAGTACAATAGGTTTACATAAAAGCTTAGCTATATTGAAAAATTAACTTAAAACTTTTTTTCGTAAAACGGTAACATTGTTTTCGAATAATAATTTATGCAGCCGAAATAGCTCAGTTGGGAGAGCGTTAGACTGAAGATCTAAAGGTCCCCGGTTCAATCCCGGGTTTCGGCAAGCTTATATTTTTATAATAACTTACATTTTTTGAAAATTACTTCTTACTATTTCTTTATGATAATTAAATAGTCATGTGTAACACATATTATATATAGTTAATATAGTAATAATTAAACTATTTTTGAGGTTTTATTCATATTTATTTTGATTCTTTTCTTTACCTCACTACTATTATAATAGCATATTGAGGGTTTACTAAACCATACCAAACATATTTTTATTTAACGGTAAACTGCTGTAATAACTGTTTGGGCGTCTAATGATTTTGTATAGCCGAAATAGCTCAGTTGGGAGAGCGTTAGACTGAAGATCTAAAGGTCCCCGGTTCAATCCCGGGTTTCGGCATCAAAACTTTTTAATAAATAAGTTTATGGAAAATGGTAAAAACATTAAAAAAAAAACCTGAAACTTTGTGTAAATAGTAGGGGAAAGCAAATAGCAAAAAAAAAAAAAAATAGTGGAGTCGTCTCTTCTTTACTCCTTCCTAGGCTAATGGTGTATTACTTGAATCCATTATTAATTCTGTCCTTAAAAAATTGAACCATTTGTATTTTCGTTGACAGCCCTTTTTCGGTATAGAAGTAACAAATGTGGTATGCCATTCCACGCTATTGGTACAGATTCAATAAGTCTTTTGGCTTTATTTTGGCATTAACGATCTCCTAAAAGTTATCGATGGGGCTGAGAGCGGCTGATTACGCTAGCAATTCTAAAACATCAACTCTGTGTCTTCGCAAGCAAGTTTCGCAAAGCCTAGGTATGGCTTAGAATCATTGTGCTGTTGGAACCTTCATGTTAATGTCATTTCTTCTTCAGCATACGGAAGCACCACGTTTTCTAAAATATCGATGTAAACTAACCTTTTCATTATTCTATTTATTCTATACATTTCGGGCTTTTCTACTTTTTCAAAGAAAAGCCAATTAAGGTTAGGGGGGAATGTTTTTTTATCGTTCGAAAAAACATTCTTTGACATTTATTTTTATTTCGAAGACTATCTCTTTCAAATGTTGGCCGCCGCTACATCTCAGAGGGTTCATCCCTTGAGTCCAACTTTTAATGACTCGTTCCAACATTTCGACTGGTTTTTCGCGTGGACTTTTTATATCCTATCGTCATTGACAATTACGTTCTCACCGGCATCATTTTTGAAGATGGAAGGCTATTTCCGCCAGTCCACAAACCACACCAAACCGTTGTCTTTTCTAGATGAATGGTAGTTCTGGAATCTGTTCAGGTTGTTTTTCTTCCCAAACACGGTATTTTTATTTGTTTACATACCCAATGAGACAAAAAATGAGCCTCATTGCTAAACAAAATTTGGCTTGAAAACGTTCCATACGTCAGGCGCCGAATCAGCTCTCCACTGTTTATTTTTATCACTTCGTGCGGGACGTGATTTGTTCGGTCGAATATTTTCCAATAATGAATGCTGCCTCGTAAGATGTGTGATGGTGTTGTGAATAAATAACATGACAGCTTTGCACGATTCACGCGTGATCTGCCAAAAAAAGTCTATTGGAAAAACACCTCTAACTGTATCACCCGTTACATACATACATACATAACTTAAACATAATAATTGTTCCCCAAGTACTGTTATATTTTTCAAAAGCTTTCACAAAACAAATCCAAAATGAGGGGTGCTTTAGCTTTGTCCAATATTGTATATTCAACTTAATACATGCATATTTATGGACATACGAAGAAATTGTACACGTGACTACACATTTTAACGTCTACGAACCGTTTACCCGCCTCCTCAGCGATCTAGTTTGTTTTGTTTCTTATCTACCTTGGAATCTTTGTGTGTTATGTAAAAATTTAAATATTCTACTTAATTTAGGTATGAAAATTATATACATACATCTAAATTTTGTATGCATATAGATATGTTCCACTGAGTCACAGCCGTATGTTTTTCACCTATGTACCGTAAAAGTGCCAATCGCTGCAGGCGAAAAAACGTCAGCAGCAAAACAAATGTTTGAACTTTACACAGTAGCCGACAGTTGTTGTAGTGCTTGTTGTCTGTTTCTACAGGATGCAACTTGTTCGTGCATATTTTATGCAACATTTACGAAGTAAAGGACGTACAATAAATGAATGTAAGCAAACTACTTTTGAATATTTATGAAATATGTGCTAAAATTTAATATATGCAAAAGGGTTATAAAAAAAACCGACGAACCCTTTGTGGATATTTGTAGGTAAAATAATAAACAAACCGTTTTGAATTATACCGACTCACGGTAATATATCATTTTTCCTAGAGTTCAACGGTTCAGAAGCAAGAAAAATAGAAAAAGATGTTTTCATACATGTATGTATGTATTTGTAATTTTACTTATTTACTGCTTAGCGAAATAAGAAATTATAAAAAATTATATTTAAAATAAAAAATTTTCAAAATAATTGTTTCTGCCGAAACCCGGGATTGAACCGGGGACCTTTAGATCTTCAGTCTAACGCTCTCCCAACTGAGCTATTTCGGCGCACATCATTAACTCTTGCGCTCGTCGAACAGGCGACTACGCTCCGAAACACACGCACATACACTCTCACAATTTAGTTCAGTAAAAATGCGTATTATGTAAGCTTTTATAAAATAAAATAACAAAAAAAAAAAATAAAAAATGCGTGCCACTTTGTATATAATTGTATAGATTAAGGCATTGTTAGATGTAAATAACACAAGGCACACCAAAATAAAAAATAGTTCGGATATGGTCAGTTGCTTAACGAAAATATTCTCCTTATCATTTCTATATATAGAACCTGATCAATCAGCGTGTTGTTGGATTGTGCGTACAAACGAAAGGGAATTGGTTGTTGTTGTTATCTTTTCTAAACGTAAAATACTTGTGTTGTGTTTTGGTTAAGTACTATATACTCAAAACCTAATAAAGTTATCACAAATTCACACTTTCTCATAGAAGAAATGCAGTTATTTGGCTAAAGAAAAGGGAGAGTGATGGAAATAGTATCAGAATTTTTAATAGAAGTATTAAAAGCTAAAAAAAAATTACATAATATTAAGAAAAAATTAAAAAACTTTGCATAAGGCTTCCTAAAATAGGTATAATTTTTTAGGTAAACCCGACGGTACCGCTACTTAATAAGCCAAGTTAAGTGCAGTCTGTAAATTACAAACCTAAAACGTCTGAATAAAATTTGTAGTATTTGCATTAGAGTATTAGAATACATTTAAAATATTTAAAAGTTGGAAGCTGTAAAATCTGCTAATTTCCTAAGAGTAAGGAGTAAACAACACTTGGAGGCTGATACGACTATAGAACACGTTCCCAGTTTTATTATGGCCACAGGCCATTCATTGGTCATTTCAATAAAAAAGAAGAAAACACGTTAACATCGGCTGCACCGAAGCTAATATACCTTTCACAGGTGCATTCCATTTAGTAACTATGGGTCCAGTTTGTATGGAAGCTATTGTATATACTGTAGTAATCCGATCTGAACAATTTTTTCGGAGATTGTGTTATTATCTTAAGCAGTAATTCATTTCAAATTTCAAAGGTTTCCATACAAGCCCCTGATTCCGATCGTTCGGTTTGTATGGCAACTATATGCTATAGTGAGCCGATCTGAACAAATCCTTCGGAGATTACATCTTTGCCTTAGAAAATAATCTATACCAAATTTCGTGAAGATATCACGTCAAATGTTACTACGGGAATGTTGGCTTAAGTTTAAATTTAATTTATTTTTAAATTACATGAATTAAATGAATAATGACTAATTTCGGGTGCTACAGAACATTTAATACTCTATCATACTATCAAAGTCGATGGAATACTTACATATATAAATGTAAAAAATTTGTATATGATATATTATATAAAGTCAACTGGAATTTCGAAAATCTTTATACTAGGTAAATTCGGGTTAAAAGTATATATTATATTTCACAGATTGACCGATATGTTTGGCAAAAATTTATCCATACGCACTGGGGTCGGCATATTTGGCGTCTGGGTTCTTGAAAAGTTATAAACCGATTTCGACAATTATTGAAAGTAAGACGAAGTATCTTGAATTCACTTTTGTGCAAAGTTTTATCCGGATACATTGATTGGTTCCGGGTTTGTCCACTGTAATGTGAAAAAATCAGATGGAAATTAAAATTGTGTTATTTCACATAAAAGCTTGCTCCCATTAAGCCGTCTTGTGCCATCCCGGATGTAAAATTTAATTCTTCTTTAACAAAAGAACAAAAGTGGGCGATATAGGTTGAATGGTTTAGAAGATATATTAGGGATATTGCTACGCCCACATTATAAATTGACAGCTTAATTATGGGACTTTATAGGGTTTCGCTTATAGACGTTTTGTGGGCGGGCAGTGGTCCACGTTCGTTCATTGTTTCATTACATTCTGAGAATATTAAGACAAAAGCATGTATTCCTTCAATATATGTATATCAATTTTGTGTTACTTAGGGCAAAATTATGACTGGAAAAATAAATTTTCAAATTTACGAAGCCAAGGAGGAGAAAGATGAGGAATTTATAAATTAAAATTAGAAAAACTTCAAAAAATTTGGCCTGCCAACCAAGAAACTTATACCAAAAAAATAGTAAGGACAATTCAGTATAATAAAGGGCCGTAGAGAGAAGTAATAAAAATTGTAGCAGACCGTCGAGCGCCGTTGAGAACTACGGGCTCGGGAGGAATTGCCTTTGAACTCGCCTTTTCTCTCCTTCACAGGTAACCCTTCGTAATTCGATAACTCGGTATTGTATGATATATGTATACTATATAAACTTTCAGGATTTAAGAAACTTAAGACAAAAGCATAGATTTCTTCAATATACATCAGTTTAGTGTTACGTATGGCAAAATAATAATTGTAAGCTTTATTCAAAAGTAATAAAGTATTATATTTCAAGCGAATAGGATGAAGTTTTGAATTAATATAGAGTCGTTAGTACGACGCCAAAGAGGGAGAGAGGAGGAAATCGTGAATGAAAACAACAAAGGATTAAAGAAATTTGGTCTGGGATCTAGAAAACTGCTTCCAAAAAATAATAAGGACAATACAGTATAGTAAATGGCAGAATTGTAGGCAGAGAATCGGAGCCAGGGGATGATTGTAATGCATTGGTGCAGAAAAAACTTTCAAAAGATTGTTGCAGAGAAAAGGACGCCGCTGAGAACGCAGGGTGTGGAAGGAATTTTCTTTGTCTCCATAACTGATAATGGGTAAAACGCTGACACACGTGCTTTTCTTCTTGGTTTTTCTATAGTCTTTCATATTCATTTGCTAAATTACTATGACTCTTTTATAGAAGATATGTAAAATATAATATTGTACAAAAAGTGGAAACTTGTTGTTGTTAACACAAGGAAAGGACATGGCATGAGTTATATATACATCATATATGATATCACATATTTTAGCACACACTTGCGGCTTTTGAACACCACGTTGTGGTTTATGCCTTCGTAATGACTTCTTTAAGAGTTTAAACACTACAAAAAATTGCATACATTAAGGGCAACTGAAAATTATCGCCTTCACACCATAGCGAAATCAGCTCGACCAAATAAGGAGTGTAGGCCAATCAAATTTTTAAAGCACACAGCAGACAAAATGGACGCTTACAAGCATAGGAGGTGGGTAAAAACTTACATATTTGTGTATATGTATATGTATAAACTTAAGTATTTACGAAAGCGCGCGCGTACCGATTACAAGCGAAAAGGAATAAAAAGTAAGAATTCTATGTGTTAAACTAGTTGTTTTTATTGTTGCTTTCGTTGATCTTTAAACTCAGCGCAGCAGTTTTTGTTCGCAGTAAACAAACATATTTGCATGCATATACATATGTATGCATATGTAATGACTGTTAGTATGCTTGTGCGTTCCACGTGGCCGTAACGCCTTAAACTCCGTCAGACATTTGAAGAATTTTTCATCTTTAATGACAGCAATCAATTGTTGTAAATTGTAGAGCAGCATTGTACAGCCAGTAATACATTGTCTAAAGAAGCGTTGCCAGAGACGAAGCAAATGAAACAACAAATATACTGTAAGTCAAAGCCGCAGCCAGCAGCATTTCGATTAAAGCTTCGTAAAAGCCAAAGAGTTCCGCTGGCAGAGCGAATGCAAGTGATTAGCGGGGCACTTTTATTCTTGCAAGGTTGTGCACTGAAATCTCCTATATACAAACATATATGTACATATAACATATACAGATATTAATACAATATATACAATTATATATATAATATAAACGCTTATGTAAGTTAAATCGAACGCAAACAACAACACTAAATAGCCGCACATGCGCAAAGTTCGAATATCACAATTTCCATGCAAAAAGTCAAGCGGAAACTCAAGGTTTTATGCCGTTTCATTGTTTTACGCTGGACTTCATTGATTTGCTTATCGGTTTGTAGCTGTATAAAGCACTATTTATACTTATGTCTTCACCTTTACTTGCATTGCGAATAAGTTAAGACTTTATACTCGTGTCTCACGAATTTATTCGCGTTGATTTGTTGATTGCGTTGACCCAAAAATTTTCTGACATGCATTTCCGTAGTGCCTGCATAAACGTGTTGTCGGTTACTTGAGCGCGATCAATGAACTAATTTTCATACCTTGCCTCACACATTTGGTGTTCGATAAAGTTGTGATCAAAAACCTATTTGTTTTTGTAGTGAAAATTCTCAGAAACTCTTGATCTTTTCATGTCTTCAATAATGTTTTAGAATTCTTAACTTTTACTATAATATTAGTTTGTCAAAAAAGTCTTGCGGTATTTTTATTGAACTTTCAATTGTTCATAAAATTTTTTTTGATGACTCATGCCCAGCTCTTGGCCTTCCGGAGCATGGCGCATCTTCGACCACCTCTACACCAGAACGAAAACGTTGTGCGGTGGAAATGGAAACTGTATCGGGTCCATAAACTGCACAAATTTTATTGGCGGCTTGAGATGCATTTTTGCCTTTATCGTAGTAACGACTTAAAAGAAACGACAGTCAATCAAACACGTGTTCGCGCGTGAAATGAGCTTTCCAAAAAGGTATAGCGTGACCCGATGCGACGAATAAAACTAGAACTACGCGCTCTCAGCGTCAACTAGCGAAAATACCGCAAGACTTTTTTGACAACTGGCGTTGAGCAATACAAAAAACTCCGTCAGGATCGTGAAGGAACTTTTTGAGCCGTTCGGTACCGAACGAGGTTTCAGACAAGGCGGCTCTCTATCGTGCGGCTTCTTCAATCAACTGCTGGAGAAAATAATTCGAGCTGCAGAGCTGAATAGAAAAGTTACAATCTCCTACAAGAGTGTACAACTGCTGACATACGTAATCAAACGGATAAGGAGCGAAGCATAAAGCAAAGGATCTGATAATGAACGGCAGCAAGTCGTTCGTGCCATCAAACAAATAGTCGTCGCATTAGCGCCTTGGCTCCCTTGTCACTGTTGACAGTCATTGCGAAGTCGTAGATAATTTCGTCTATCTTGAAAACAGCATTAACATCTAACAACATCGTCAGCCTGGAAATCCAACGCAGAATGACTCTTGCCAACAGGGACTTGGGACTGATTAGGCAACTTCGGACTGCTCTCTCTCGACGAACAGAGACCAAATTCTACAAGTTTATCACATCACCGTTCTGTTATATGATGCTGCGTAATACACGATGACAACATCTGATGAGTCGTCATTACGAGTTTTCAAGAGAAAGATTCTGAGGAAGACGTTGCGCATTGGCAACGGCGAATACCGCAGTCGATGGAACGATAAGCTATACGAGATATAGGACGATTTAGACAAAGTTCAACGAATTAAGGGACAGCGGCTGTGCTGGCTAGGTCACGAGAAAAATCAGGCGCCACATCGACTTGTTTCAAAGCGAGATCATCGGCGTAGATTTCTGAGTCAAAAAAATTGTTCAACATCGTTCGCTACTGTTGGTAACGCCAATCCCTGTCTCATTTCGAAAGAAATAAGGCCCGATGATGCCGTCTTACCACAATCTGCACCGAACGTTCAATTTTTGGGGATTCAATTATATTATACATATATGTACATATATGTATGTATACATGATCAGGATGATGAGATGAGTTGAAATCCAAGGGACTGTCTGTAACAAGCTGTAACTTGAAACATTTTAATGAAACTTGGCACACACGTTCCTTGGCAAAAAAGTGAACAAAGTTCGTAGTTGGACGTAAACGGACCACTGGCACGCCCACTTACCACCATTAAAGGAAAACCTATAAAGTGCCATAACTTAGCACAAAATAAAACTATAGAACTGAAATTTGGTACAGGAGAATGCAGTAGCAAAGGATAACTGTGGTTTAAAAATTTTGAAAAAGTATCACGCCCTCTAATATGCTTAATGAACGTATCTCCTCAAACTGTTCAAGCCAAAATAACCAAAGTCGCTCCAGATAAATCCTATAAGTACCGATAATGTGAAAATAAATGAAATTGGACCAGAGCCACGCTCACTCGAGGTATATATATCGACATTGTTAAAAACCACTAAAAGTGCTATAAAATCATAACTAAACACGCCAGAGAGATAAAATCTTTAACTCGAGATGATATAAGAGTACTCAATAGGAGCCGGGGTAAAAACTTACACGTTTTGGTGAAATTACATATCTTGCTAGTTGTGAGAATATGAAATATTCTGTTATATCCGAAATTAGCTCATTCTTGCTTGTTTAAATAATCTCTTTAATACTAAACCTTCTCAGATTTTGAAAAAATAAAAATAAAAGCTATAATTGTTAGCTCTAAGTTCACTAAATGAATGAAGATTCAAGTTTGTATGTCCTTTCAGGTAGATATTGCTTAGGAGGTATTAAACCAAACAAGCTGATGGTTGTCCTAAAATAAAAAAAAAACGATTGAAATTGCCATAATCTATTATCTCCAAAAGTTTGCAGCACAAATAGTATTAACCGTTTTCACAATGGAGAAAGGGAGTCGGATTCGTAATCGGATGACTATCAACTCATCAGCATTGTTCAAAATAATTTTGAGAATTTTTCCTATCGTTACAACAACAAATAGTCTGAATGGGTTTTTCTATGATTCTATTTAAGTATGTACACAGTCTTACAAAAGTTTACATACGACCATAAAATTTTAATTATATTATAAATATCAAAATACTATTGATATGTTGCTGGTTTTTATAACTTTAAATGAAATATAAAACCATTATAAATACTCCTTAATACAAAATTTGTTGTATTTACTAAAGTAACAACAAAAAAGTTAAAATGCTTTAATTCCCATATATACATAAGTATACATACGATTCAAAGAACAAAGTGTACCGTTATGAGGACCGTTGCAGATTTCTTGATATTTGCTTTAAATCATCAGTACAGCTTGACATTTCATAGAAAGTGATCGCAATTATAATTCTTTAGTCGAGAAGTGTTTTCTACTATAAATATGGGCAAAGGAAAGGAAGTTCCCGAACCAATTCGGAAAACCGTTGTAAAAATGAGGAATGAAGGTTATTCTTTAAGCGAAATTGGAAGAATTTTAAATTTAAAGAAGCCAACAGTGCAAACAGTAGTAAAAAATTTCAAGGAAAATGGAAATTATGAAAGTAAACCACGCACCGGCCGCCCTCGGATGTTAGACAAAAGAACAGATAGAACAGTTATACGATTAATAAAAGAAAATCCCAAACAAAGTGCGGTCGAAATAWATCGTAAAATAAAAACAGATCTTGGAGTAAACGTTTCTGATCAAACTGTTCGTAGAAGTATTAAAAACAGTGGTTACAACAGCAGAGTTGCAAGACGAAAACCGTTTCTCAGAWCTGTAAATATACAAAAGCGGTTTGAATATGCCCAGAAGTATGCCAATATTCACATAAGTGACCCAAYGTTTTGGGAAAGGGTAATATTTACTGATGAATGTAAATTTATGGTTTTTGGAGGTGATGGTCGGGCAAAAGTTTGGCGAAAACCAAATGCAGCTTTACTGCCCCAGAATATAACCCCTACAATCAAACATGGGGGCGGTTCGGTCATGGTATGGGGGTGTATGGCCGCAAATGGTGTTGGCAAATTAAGGATTATAGAAGGCATTATGGATAAGGCTATGTACATTGACATTTTAAAAGATACTTATCTTCCTAGTGTGGAAATGTTAGATTTGGAAGGAAATTCTATATTTCTCCAAGCCAACGATCCGAAGCATTCTTCTAAAGTGGTAAAGGAATGGCTTCTCTATAACGCCAGACATAAGCTGGAACATCCCCCACAATCTCCCGATCTTAATGTTATCGAACATTTGTGGGATATTTTGAAGCGGAATCTGAAAAAACGGCAAATATCATCCATTGCAGGTCTAAAGGTAGCATTMATGGAGGAATGGAGTAAAGTTACTCCCGATATTACAAAAAAATTGGCATTATCCATGCCCTCTCGTCTGGCAGACGTAATAAAAGCCAAAGGAGGTCATACCGACTACTAATTTATTTATATATTTTTTAAATAAATATGCGTATGTAAACTTATGTAAAAGTTCGGAACCTGAAAAAGTGAAATGTTTTGTGTTATTAAATATAAATTTATTAAATTGAACTATTTTTAAAATTCCTTTTTAATATTTCATACTTTGAAATAAAATAAAACCAAAACAATTATTATATGCGCGTTTTTCCTTATCAAATTGAAAATTTTAGTACCGTATGTAAACTTTTGTAAGACTGTGTATAACAGCATTTTTTATTAAATTAATTAATTATCACACCAAGCCCTTAAATTTACACTTTTAAAGTTTTGGGTGTGTTTAAAATTATTATATTCAAACCTCACAAATTTTCTAAAGCAGCTTGATTATATATGTGTCAACATAGTATGAACCCAAAATTATTATTCTTAGAATTAGTATTATTATTTTAATTTTTTTATATTTTTTATTTAATTTTATATTTTGTTTTATGTATTTTTTCTTTTTTGTTTTTTTAACAGTTATAATTATTGTAGTTAAACGAATTTGATTCTTTTTATAGCTATTATATGGCCTCAATCCTTATCAAGCGAACACACTAAAATTGGTGAGGTCCTACTTCCATACTGTATTTTCTCCGAAGCTTTTTTCTAACATAAGCGCTATGAGCCAAAAATATAGTACATGGATACAACAAAAAAGTAATGAATTTTTAAAACTTTTAAAACCCCATAATTTCAGTCAAATTAAACTCTTACTGCCGTATACGCTTAAAGTTATAATAATACTGCAAATTAAAAGAAAACACGCAATCCTGCAGATATAAAAGCAATGTACAAACAAAAATTAAAATAAAAAAACGCCACACGCAATTTTCTAACATAACTTTCTCACACGCTGTGGGTCAAGTTCAGTTACGCAGTTCATAAATAAGTTTAAAAGAACGAGATAACAAATACAAAACGAACAACATTTGCAAAAAATTATAATAATACAAGAGCGCAAGGAAAAGTGATGCGTAATTATGTAGCTGCTGAGGCAAGCCAGACGCTGTGCAAATCGGAGCGACAGCATCTCAACTGACAGACAGACAATTTTCGGGGGCAATGAGACGAGGATGAATCGTCTATGCACAAAGGTGGATTCAATGCCGCTGCATTCGCTTTTGATTGGCGGGAAACATTTGTGGTTGTTGGATTTTTTGTTTTTTTTTTTTTCAAATAACTAAACTAAAAAAATACACGTAATTATATGTAATTTTGAATAACATGAGCTTCTCAGGACGCAAAGGATGATCTTCACTTTGTTAGTGGGCTTTGGACAATGCCAGTCGCTATTTTTTTTATTTTATTTTTCTTAAATATCTTTATAGTGACCGTCTATCCCTGATTATTTATCCGGCCAAGGATTGTCAACTCGGCGTAATTCTGTCGCTACAACAACATCAAGGGTATATAATGGGTAGGTGCAAAATTTCATATCGATATCTCAAAAATTTCGCATTCACACACAAACCGAGACAGTCAAATGGACATGACTGAATCGACTCAGCTATTTATGCTAATCATATACATATACATACATACATATATATACTATACATATGTATATGTTTATGCATGCAAATATGTATACTTAACAGAGTCTCCAACCTTTCCTTCTGGGTGTTACGAACTCCGTGGCAACCTTAATATACCCGGTTCAGGGTATAATAAACAAGATCACAAATTCAAATGACTTAAAAAATTAATTTTAACTGTAAATTAAATTTTTTTTTTTTTTATAAATAAACCAGTGTTCGCATTATTAATATGACTTCTTTTTATGCATAAAATTATAGGGATATGTTAATACAGTAACGAGCGTACAAGCCGTAAGCAGAGCAATCAGCAGCCACACTCAAGAACATTGCATAGGTTAGTATAATATCAGCGATGCATAAAATTCGCGTTAAGACACAATTTAGAATTTCCACAATGTTATGAAGTTATTTTGTGTGAAAATGTAAACTTAGTTTAATAACTGCAATTTTTCTTCCTCGTCCAAGTGCCAGAGTTACACACAGGTCGTTCATACATACATATACTTGTATACATACATATGTGCATACTATAGCTATAGTGCAGTACATCTAAATAATTAATTTCACTTTTCAGCAGTCGCGATGGTATAATTATTTCCCTAATCAGGCGCGCACGTCAATTCCCTATGCTGAAGTGTCATGCGGATGGTGACGGAATGGATAAAGCGGTACGGTAGTCTTGATATGCGCGGGTAAAACATTATATGTATGTATGTATATATGTATGTTTGTATATGCTTTCTAGTGAATGGTTGTGGAAGTAAGGGTTAAATGGGGCATCGGGAAATCGGGCAACGAAAGTTTAGTATATGACGACTATATCAATATAGAAAAAAAATTATTTTTTTTTTCTAAAATTCATAGGTTAAAAAAATTTATTTAAGGCTTAAGTCAAAACAAATTATGAAGTTTTTTTTTTTTTTTTTTGCTTATTTCCTTTGTTTGTGTTGCCCTTTTTTGATTTGGAAAACATTAATATAAAGAAAAACTCATTCATTGTAACACAGTCGGATGCTTAATTTGCTTCAACCATAAAACTGTAAAGACCAAATTTCTACATTATCAAAAATACTGCCATACCGACAAAAATTATGGCGACTCTTTCAGTAAATTTATAGCATTTCTTATAATATTTACAATATAAAATCGTTAGCACAAATTATATTCAGCATATACAAATATACATACGTACATAAATATGTACATATGTAGTAATAAATAAAATTTCCTCTTGTTATTCAAATGTTATATTTTTAATATAAATATTTTCCTCAAATGTTAATAAAAGTTGATGCAATTTTGCTAGTAAAGTAGTTTATTTTTTATTAGCACTCACCTGTTCGATTTCTGGTGCTATCATTATTTGCATACCTATTTTTTTCGCCGACACTGCACTCTTTGAATTTTTTCTGCATTTCACTTTACACTACACTTATTGATTGATTTTTTAATTTAATATTAATAAAATAAACAAATAAAATTTCATAGCTTTAATTTTATTCGGTAACATAATTAATTTTATTTTATAAAACGCATGAAATTGGCACTTTTGACTTTTTCATTAATATTTATAATTTAATAGTTCTATTTTGTAATTTAATTAAATCTAATATATTCCGCATTGAATCGCCGGCCCGCTATACGATGGTTGCTAACGCTGCTTAAACTATTGCATTTCACTAAATTAAAAATTTTCAAAAAACCTTAACTGTTTGTAGGCAACGTGGCTCATATCCGTCTTTATAACAATGGTAACATTGTACAACGACATCTGCGTTTCTGATATTTATATTTATCACAAAGATCTTAATTGTGCAGAGCCGATTGTTGTTTTTTATTCTCTTATACATGTACGTATATGGAGCACTAGCACTTCTCTCACTAAGTTGATTTACAGCTCAAGCTATTGCAATTCATTACACTTTTTGCCTCTAAATTTCCGATACCGTCGGCCCGAAGAGGGAAATTAACATAAAGGAAACGGATATCTTATTAAAAATCATTTGAACTCGACGAAAAACTGTTTCCGCACAAAATGATGTCGCAACTTTGTAATTGTCTGCACTGCTAACGCTAGCTGTACAGCGCCACCTGTGAATAGTAACCCGCTAAAATACTATACAGCGACATCTGGGTTTGTTTGTTTGCCCATATTTGCGTTATGACGCAATTGTTTCGATTATTTTTTCACTTGTGGAGCGCTAGCGCTCCGCTAACCAATTTAGTACATAACTCATATTTGCGCACACTTTAACACTTTTTGCAACTAATATGCTTTTTAGTGAACATTTAAACCAAAATTCTGATAAGGGAAACGGATATTTGTTTAAAACTTGCGATATTTCCAGTTTCCTGGACCGAGCTGGCACCGCATAATAAGACTGCAGCTAGAAGTTTTATTTAAAAACGAAAACATGTATCACCATCACTATGAACATTTCACCACAGTTTTTATACATTTTTGTTTAATAAACCAATTAAATTACTTTTTTTACTTCGCGAAGCTAAATTTGCACTGAACTTGACGAATAACTGTTTTCCGCACAAAATGGTGTCGCAACTTTGTAGTTGTAAACAATGCTAACGCTACCTATACGGCGCCACCTGTGAGTGATTTATGTAATTCACAATAAAAATAGTCTTCGAATCATGAAATAAGCAATTCCTTGGCAATATATAACATTATTATTATAAATATAATTAATTTCATTAGAAATCTTTCAGTTTTTTATATAACAGATCAATATATTTCCACTTTAAATGCAGCCATCGTGAATGGTCTTTCAAACATCTGATGTGAACAGCACCAACGTGACATGACAGTTCGTCTTATTGAACCAGCAAGAAAACAAAGCAACTCAATTTAATAGCTTTCAGCGCGCTTTCAATTTTATCAAATATTTTTACCAAGTAATTGTCATATAAATAAATAGTTAATAGCAAATAAAATGGATGCTCTGAAAAAATCGCATGAAATTCAGTTGCAAGTGCGCAATAATGCGGAGGAGACGCGAAACACACTAAATGATCTCTATAGTTGGGAACAGGAAATGAAAGCCAAAGAAAAGGAGTTGCACCGACGTCCAGCTAATATGGATAAAGAAGAGGTAAATGAATATTATTTAAATATGTATGTAATTATGTATAATAAACTAATATTATTTATCTTAAAAATGAGCAGCAAGTAAATGTGCCAATACGAAGTCATGTTATTGCAGACAAACACCCTGCGCAAAATAACAGACAGCAAAAACAACAACAACAATCAAGTTCTAGAACAAACTCCGTTGCCAAGGATAATGATAATTTACCCTCGAGTTCCAGCGGTAGTAAGCATGACATTTATTTGTAAATTGTACATTTAATTTATTTGTATTTTCTATGCATTTAATAACCAGCCATAACACCTACCGAAAAATTAGAGAAACCGCTTGATGCCAACGAGGAAAAACGTAAACAAGCTAATGAAATAAAGGATAAGGGCAACAAATATGTTAAGCTGGGAGAATATGAAAAAGCTATTAATGAATACACCAACGCAATTGATATATTCCCAGAGGATCCAATATACTTTTGCAATCGCGCGTTGTGTTACCTGAAGTTGGAAAGGTTAGTAAAAAATGTTAAAAAAAATTCGTAAAAAGAATATTAACATTGTTCACTTATGTAGATATAATGAATGCATTGAAGATTGTGAACACGCCATAGAAATCGACAGTTTATCCGTTAAGGCTTACTATCGGCGCATGCAGGCGAATGAGTGTCTCGGCAATGATATGGATGCGCTTAAAGATTGCACCAATGTGCTTATGATCGAACCCAAAAATGGTGAAGCGAATAAAAGTTTAGAGCGCATCAACGAAAGATTACGAAAAAATGGTGAGTACAAAGCAGTCTTAAACAGGTTTATAAGACGCAAATGCTTAAGATAAATACTAATATAAGTCGCGCCATTTATATAAATATATATTGCAAATATATTTTCGTCCACCTTTTGCTACACTGTCTGCTTAACATCTATTTTATTATATTATTTATCAATTTCTTTTTTCAGTGAAAAGCGCCAAGGGTCCGAACTTTAGCGCGCCGCGTGCTGACATGATTGACATACTGCCAATTGATAAGCCGCCATATAAACGTTCAAATAAACCGCTTCGACGTGTACCCATCGCGGATGTGATTGGCCCTAAAGATACAAAAAATTGTGAAAATACTAACTTGAAAATCTCCGATGAAGATATTGATAAATTATTTAATAGTAATTGTGGTCCATTCGTCGAAGTTAAGAAATCGAATAATGCTGCCGTTGACAAAACACCCGGCAAACCTGCTGCAGTTTCGAGTAAAGTTACGAATAAATTTAATGAAAATCAAAATACCAAAGATGACCAAAAAAAGTCAGTGATCGAAGTGAATAAATCTAGCGCGACGGCCGGCCGGGATGTGCAATTACTGAGTGGAAACGTAAGCGCATTTTTTTCCTTTTTCACCGCGTTAATTGCTATGTTGATACGATTTTTTGACGCCATTAAACAGAGTAGCCAAAATTTGTTTAAACGCAGACTGCGCAAATAAGTCAATTATGAATTTATTACTATTTATTTTTCAACTTTTTAGCAAATATGTAGTATATGCTATGTGGGAAATCTAATTTATGGTTAATTGTTTAATTTATGGGTAATTGTCAATGAATAATGGTGCCAAATAGCAAAAGTAGTTTGTTAGCAAATTCAAATGTTTTAGTGCCAATCTAGTGAAATGCCAAATAAATTTTGAAAGCACAAATTTTTATTATAGTATGTTAACGATTTCACAGCCATTATTATTAAAAAAAATTCAACAAAATATAAAAAAATATATTAGATTTTACAAAATCAATAACAAATTGGTTATAAAAATATTTGTTATAAGTAGTATTATTAAATTAGTTTGTTTACTGGTGATCTGTTTTGTGTTTATATAGTGGCTATAAACTTAATAAATTGTCCCAAAATAAAATATGTGTTTAAATTTAACAAATGCGTCTTGTATGTTTGTATGAAAGTTTATTTCATTGTCACGTTGTTGAGTTCAATTGAATTAAATTAACGATTTGCTTGAGGATAATTCATTGTATTATTATTTTATGATTTTACTTAAAAAATTTTTTTTGGATTTTTTTTTTAAATTCATTTTTAATAATTT
>NW_017536296.1:1255975-1275057 GCF_001853355.1 Bactrocera latifrons | reverse complement strand
TTATTAAATCTTTATTAATTTTTCAAACCATTATTTTTTTAACATTTAATTTTTATGTTAACATTATTTTAATCACAGTTATTTATAGTTTTGTTGAAACAAAATAATTTATATTTTCTTTTTAGCGCTCCCTACCGCCGCCACCCACATCTACAGCACAATTTTACTCGAATTGGAAAGAATTAACGCCTGCGCTGAAGTACAAATACTTAAAGGTATGTCTGTCGCTGTTTTATTATTTAATTATTGTGCCATTACTGTTATTATTAAATAAATATTTAAGTATTTATTTTTTTACCACCATTATTAATGCTATTTTCCATATTTTTGCCTTTTACAGAGCATTAATGTGAGGCAATTGCGTAAGGTACTCGGCGCTGGTTTCGATTCGGACACGCTTACGGACTTGTTACACACACTGCGCGACTTCTACTTAGCGCAGCAGGATGCAGCAACAGCTAGCACACTCTTGGAAATCAGTAAAAATAATCAAGTTGGCATATTATCACTGCTTATGTCGGCTGATGAACGAAAAAGTTAGTAAATACCTTATATTGATAGTATATGTAGCAGTGGTTGTTGTTGTGGCAGCATTTTAAAACTTTTTTCAAAAAAGTTTTGTTGATCCTTGCTAGAGTGACAATCTTGGATTGCTTCTTAAAATATTATTTTGAGGTTATGTAGAACCATCTTTTCTCTAAAATATATGTATTTTCTGTATAAACATATGTATGTATATATTAATTAATATTGTTTCTCTTTTTCTTCTAGTTATCACCGACATCGTCAGCACTTTTAAAGAGAGCAAAGAGGCAGAACAAATTCTCAAAAATTTTAATTTACCTTAAATTTAATTTAGAATAATGTATTGTGCGCGAGTATTCATAATTTAATTAGCCCACATATTGATTAAGAAAATGTTTATGTTTGCAGTGCAGTGCAAACGTAAACATTACTACAACGTTTATCCTTAAAATAAAATAGTTGTGGAAATTCACTCTAAACTTATTTGATGATAATTTCATTTTAGAAATTTCAAAAGGAAGAAGTGTAAATAGACCTGAGAAGCTGATTTTTTTAAGTAAAAAAAAACTTAGTAAGAGGAATTCTTTGGAAAATAAAGATAAAATAACAAATATCTAAGAAAAATTTAAAGACGATTTGTGGTCGGCAAGAGGAAGAGGAGAGAGTGTTTGAATTTTCAAGTGTTAACAACGGTTATTTTGAACGCAGTCGCGATTCTTTCCTGCTACATAGGAGTCTTTGTTTTTGTTGTTATAGCGGTTATCTAGTGCCTGTTAGGGTGATAAGTTTCAGAAAAGTTGTCATCAAGGTCGGTGCAGGAAACGTGCTGTTTCGACGGAGTCGGACGACAGGGAGAGTGGTATCAGGTCTGTAGGGTTAGCTTGGCACGCAAAGAGGTGTTTAGAATCATGCAGGGACTCGTTGCATGCTGAACATATATTTGGTATGTCGAGGTCGATTCTGGATAAGTCGAAGTTTAACCTGCTAAAGTATCCAAAATGAAGCTGCGCAAAGGTCACTCTCATTTCTCGCGGTAACTGGAGCGCGTCGTCTAAAATGAGCGGTGGTTTAACTCCGAGAGCGTCATTCACTGAGAGTAGTGGCGGTCAATGCACGTCTGAAGTTAAATGTGTCCGAAGTCTGATCGATGTATTGTCTTATGTCGTCGAGGTAGTTCAGGAAGGACCTTTTCTACTCCCAGGCAGCCGTTCCGCTTCAAGCAGATGACTGCAGTGATGGTTGCAACGAAAACACTCCAGCAGAAATTATTCGTTATACTAATTGACTGGGAGCACACAGGCCTCACTGTATAGTTGTTCGGTACGATCAAAAGGCATCCCCTTAGAGTCTGGTGTGCGGGGTTCTGGTAAGTCTGAAGCTTCCTTGTCTGCGTTTCACTGGATCCAGGCGAGCATATTAGTACTGGCATGTCTGAAGCTTCCTCGTCTACGTTTCACTACATCCAGGCAACTATATTGTATTGATGTGGCGTAGTTATGGACCAGCCGGCCGATTGCCTGGTATGTTGTCCACAACGTTTCTCTGTCTTTTCCACATGTGCTGCCCGCCAGCAACTTGAGAATATTGTTGTGGCTCTGTACTTTGGCAATAATCGCGGCCGTGTGTGGAACAAAGGAGCAAAGGCTGTCGAGTATCACATTTAAGTGTGCCGTGGAAGCCGTATTTATATCCAGTTAAGGTTAAAAGCTTCGAGAATACTTTAAAATTATTTGGAAACTGTTTTCTGCTGCTGCAACAACAAAAACTCCATCAGGCTATTTTTTGCGCTAAAGTTGAGTAAATGGATGTTGCGGGAAGATGAAATTAAATTTTGAACCAGAAATTCTATGAAGTTTACGAACTGGGAAATCTTATAAGCCGTGTCATATTTTCATACCCTGAACAGTTTTCACACGAAATTTGTCTGTCTGTCCATCGATCTAAATATATGCGAACTAGTCCCTCAGTTTTTCAGATATAGATCTGTTCCCAAAAAGCTGCTCATTCGTCAGAATCGCCGATATTGGCAGTTGGCATGCAAACTGATCGATCAAACTCAAATCTTTGTAAGAAAAAACTTTTTTATTTGACGAGATCTCTTCACGAAATCCTGCAAGGATTGTTGTTGTTGTAGTGGCAGAATTCTAACGAGATGGCAGTCTTTGGACAGATAAAAATTAATTCCGTTCCGGTTACGCAGAACCGACTGGCGTGGGAACGGATTGTTGTCCAAGGCAACGCTGTAATCTTCGAAAAAATTTGTTCAGATCGATTCACTATAGCATAGAACTGTCATACAAACCTACCTATCAGAATTAAGTTCTTGTATGGAGGCTTTTGTATTCGTAAAGTATAGCTTAACCAAAGTTTACTTTTCTCTTTTATGCCTCCAAAACTCTATATATCTATATATGGTAATTATACATACATATACGCATGTATACTACAAACAACATCATGCCACAAGTATTTGTAAAAACTTTATCACTCCAACTCCATAAGAAGAAACCGGCGCTTACAGCTTTAAACCGAGCTCGTCTTTTAAATTCAATTAAATGCCCGTAAGTTCAGTGCAATGAGCACAATACCTTCTCATGCTGCAATTTCATATAAAGACAAAGTCACACGCATGTGTAGACAAATTGTAGACATGGCAAGCAGTTAGGTTCGGTGACGGTATGCGCCACCGCGCTTACAACAACTTCAATGAAGCGATAATCAGTTAAATTGTTTATCAGATTAATTTCAACATTTCAATAATGGGGGTGGATATGCTGGGCATACATAATATGTAGTGATGCAGTAACCGCAGTAGTGGTTGACCCAACTATTGTGAAAAGCTGCTGTCAACAAGTCGGCAGATACAGCACGAGTGTGCAAGGCAGCCATGTGTAAACCGAGTCGTGAGTCGTTCGCCTGAACTTCAATTAAATGCAAATAGACTACTTTAATAAATACGAAAGTAGTAGGAAGATCACTACGGGCGCGAGTTACAAGCATTTTACAGCTGAAGATGAGAGAGTGAGAGGGAGAGAGCACTTGTGAAAGCAAGCGGTCTAAGCTGAGTAAATGGACTCTGAAACTTTTGTTATTATTATTGCATGTTTGGCACTCTAAATCTTGTGCTTGCCATTGGTGACGCATTTGTTTACGTTGACTCCGCTGAGCGCGGAGAGCGCGTCTATAGTGCACACCACCCGCTAGTGCCAATTACAGGCATGCATTGAAGTTTATGTCAAGCTCTGATTCTGGTAGAGTCCAGCAAGAGCGTAATGAACTTAATATCCATATATTTAGAAGCTGATATGTATGTAGAGTATCGAGCAGCACTTGTTTATCACAGCTCTGCTCGAACTGCTTGCGTACACTCACACTTGCCGCTTCATTGCACTCGCCATACACTTGTCAACCACGTCGCTGGGTCCAGATTCAGCTCCAATCTCAGCTTCTACTTCAATCTCAGTTTGTGGTCCAACCTCAGCCAATCTCTGCTTCTGCTCCATCTCACCTTTTGCTCCGAACTCAACCTCAGAAGCTCCAATCACCGCTTCTGCTCCAATCACTGCTTCTGTTCCAATCTCAGCTTCATCTTCAACTTCTGCTCCAATAACAGCTTCTGCTGCAATCTCAACTTCAGCGTCTATTCCGAAATTAGATTCAGCTCCAACCTTAACCTTAGCTCCAATCTCTGCTTCTGCTCCTGTCTCTGATTCACCTTAATCACAGCTTCGATCGCTGTTTCTGCTTCGATCTCTGCTTTCGTTTCGATCTCTGCTTCAGCTGCAATCTCTGCTTCTGCTACAACCTCAGCTTCAGCTGCTACCTCAAATTCATCTCCAATCTCAGCTTCAACTTCAATCTCAGCTTCTGTTCCAACATCAGCGTCATATTCAGCTTCTGCTCCAATCACCGCTTCTGTTCCAACCTCAGCTTCAGCTTCAATCTCAGCTTCTGGTCCAACCTCAGCCAATCTCTGCTTCTGCTCCATCTCACTCTTTGCTCCGAACTCAGCCTCAGAAGCTCCAATCTCAATCTTCAAACTCAGCTTCAGCTTCTGTTCCAATCTCAGCTTCATCTTCAACTTCTGCTCCAATAACTGCTTTTGCTGCAATCTCAACTTCAGCTTCTATTCCAACATTAGCTTCAGCTCCAACCTTAGCCTTAGCTCCAAGCTCTGCTTCTACTCCGATCTCTGCTTTCGTTTCGATTTCTGCTTCAGCTGCAATCTCTGCTTCAGCTACAACCTCAGCTTCATCTGCTACCTCAAATTCATCTCCAATCTCAGCTTCTGCTCCAATCTCAGCTTCAGCTCCGCTTTCTGCTTTTGCTCCGGGTCTCTGCTTCTGCTCCAACCTCAGCTTCCAATACATTATTCCAAACAAACCAGACAAATGCTTTGTAGTAGTAGTAGTAGCTTATGCCAGCGACTCGTCTTTCTCTTGAACGCCATTTGAACAGTTACTGACAACACGCTGACCGATTTAGATATACACGCAGCATTCGGCTCGGTACTACTACGCTGGTCGTCGTCTAGCAACGCTGATCACAAACGTCGTAGCGCACGTAGTTATTATAACGCTTAGCGGTTAAGCACAGCGAAATTTCAATCGCAGTCAGAGCGGAGCGTTTATAACGTACAATAGTCGTCGCGTAAATCGAGTTTATATTGGAATTTATTTTTTGATTTTTTTTTCTGTTTTGCGGATTTCTTTCTTCTGCGCTCCATCATATCCGCCGTCTCGAGCAGCGCGTGCCACGTCCCACCGCGCGCCGTGCTGCTTGTATTATAGTTATTGTTGTTCATAATTGTTATTACTATTGTGTTATTGTTGTTGTTGTTGTTGCATTGTGTAGTAGTTGCAGCGTCAAGTGTGTTGTTCTCATGATTTCATACTCGTACTAAAGTCAGCTGAACGGCGCTGTGAATATGCGCTGGCGTATTAAGTAGATAACTGCAAAGTCGCAGCGTATCGCCGGAGTTTGATTGTGCGTAGAAACGTTTTGGCGAATTTCATGAATTTTTTGTTTTAAATTTTGATTACATTTTTGCTATATATACATATTTTTTTTTTTTTTTTTTTGCTACTTACTAGCAGCGGGCTGGTGCTGTGCGCAAGCGTTCGACATACCGTCCACAGCGGGCCAATAACTCACACAAGCGCCTTTGTTTTACATACGTACATACATACATTTATAAGAATATGCAAATATTTTAATATTTACTAGAGTTGCACAAACATACTATGTTAACGGCCAGACGCCTGTGATAAGGCAAATTGCGCGTAAAATCGAAATAATTGCAAATACTGTGAAAAAGGTTCAATAAAAATGCTGAGAAGCGGCGTAATTTTATAGAAATTTCAACAAATCAAGGAAATGTGTTTATCGGCTGCTGGTTTGCATAGTTCATACGTGTGAATTCTGCTGCGGATAGGCGTGGAAATTCCATAGAAAAGGTGATTAATAAGCGGTAAAATTCAGTTGGTGTATAATATGCAAATACATATACACAAAGATCCATGTATATATATTTTTTTTAGAAATATCGAAGTACTTTCGTTTGTTTGTAGCCCACTGTGCCTGAGTTTTATGCAGACATGCAGATATCTGTGGAATTTTTTCAAGTTTACTTTTTCATTGTTTTGCTCTCATTATACAAGTAATAAATATATGTTGTGGTTCAATATTATAATTTTTTATCAATCACAACTATGTATGTACATATGTGAGGTTCATTGATACAGCCAGACATTTATTGAACTGCATTGTATCGAATATTCGAACTGCGTATTTCCGCATATTTTTTTCGAATGACTTTTTGTTTTCAATCTCCGAGTTGCTCCACTTATAATTCTAAACGAGTCAAGTTGTTTTCAACGAATCCATATACTGAACAGATAAATCGGCGAAATGTTAGTCCAAAACTAGATAAAACCGGGTTCAACTCCAATAACGCGACGCGACGGTTGTCTTGTTGTAATATCATATTTTCTACGCACAGTTTAGACGACTACTGCTGATGTGACAGTCGTTGGTTCTATATTAATCTGAATTCCATCATTTTATGTCTCCCTAACTATCGTGGAATTTATAAAACCAACTATCATTAGTACAGGTCGCAGGTTTCTGTGATTTTTGTACACAAAATCTCCAACTTTAATGGGATATGTTTATTGTAATTGGAAAAAACGTTCTTTGACATTTATATTTTTAAGATTGGCCGCGGCTAATTCTCAGATGATCCATACGTTGTGTCCAATTTTCGATGATTCGTTCGAGCATTTCGACAGATAACTGGCGAATGATACGCGTAAGTTCTGCTCTAGGGTCTTATTCGAAGCGGCTTGTCCGTATAGGGTTTAGAATTTACATATCCCCACAGGAAAAAGTTTAATGGTGTGATATCCACGACGTTGGTGGCCAATCGACCGTCCAAAAACGTGAAATTATCCGCTCACCGAAGTGTTTTTTCAATGAATCCATTGGGTAGCGGCGTCGTTTTGTTGAAACCTGTCGCCAAGATCCCAAGCTTCAATTTCAAAGTGTCGGTTATAACGATCACCTTTGACGGTACACCGGCATACAAACTGCATCAAACGGTTCTTTTTGCTTAATAAAATTGTAGCTCTTGAATCTCTTCAGATTGCTCTTCATTCCTAATGCGGCAATTTTGCTTGTTTAGATATCCATTGAGCCAGAAATGCGTCTCAGCACTGAACAAAATTTGGCTCGAAAACGTCGGATCTTCTTGGAACTTTTCAAGAGCTCATAGAGCGAGGCGATCCCACTTGGAAAGGTCGAGCGGCTTAAGTTCTTGCAAAAGCTTTATTTTGTAAGCTTTCAATTTAAGATCACTATGTAAAATGCGCGAAGTCGTTCCATACGTCAGTCGTAGTTGTTGCATACGGTACCGAATCGACTCTCCACGGTCTTCGTGTACACTCTCAGCTATTAAATTGGTATATTTTCTTCACTGCGTGCTGGCCGTGGTCTATTCGGTCGAATATTATCCAATAATGAATATCGGGTCTCAAGATGATTGATGGTGTTGCGAATAGTATGCTCAGTAGGCCGATAATGTTAACCATAAGTTGAGCGAAGCGCGCGAAACGAACGTGAATTCTCGAAACTGTTGATTTTTGTATAACTGTCACGCTGTCTATCGAGTAAAAGAACTGAGATTCTGAAAGCTTTTAGTTTAATATCTGAAAAAGTTTAAGACTAATGTGAGATTTAGTAAATATCGGACTTTAAATACGTTTATTAGATAAGAAAGAAACCCATTAAAATTCAATGTGAAAAATTCAAGTAGCTTCTTACAGGTTTTAAAAAAGTCTTTAATGAAAATATAGAAAACTTTTTTTTCACCACTGGGAAAGTGTCCTTTCTTTTTCGTACATAAAACAGTTTTTAAGCGAGTTCATCATAGCGCGCTTACCGTTTAGGTCTTCTCCATTTTCTTCCAATGCAGCCAGCAATTCACTTGAGGTTGTTATTATAATACCGGCGGACATCTTATCTGATATAATTTTTCCGAATAAATCTCAGCCCACTGCTGTTACGTAGATGCGTCTTATGTGGGAGCGCTCTTCTTCGTCTGCTTCGTCTGCTATTAAAGGCAAGTAGAATGTAGAAAGCCCACAGATCCAACAATCTATCGTTCTACTATTAACGGCTTAGAGACACATATTAAGACATATGGGCCGGTTAATAAACACCCCATTGACCCACTAATGACTTTCTCATCGAAACTTATTGTTGTCTATGACTTACAGACTTATCTCTTCAAAGCTCTAAAACATTCGGACTTATTTCCGATCAAAGAAATACAAATCTTTACAATTTTTTTATTAATTAATTAATTAATTAATTATTATTTTATAGAAATGTTCTACGGATAATTCTAAACAACTTTGCTTTAGAAACTATAGGTCTAAAACAGATTTCGGGCCATCGAATTTTAAAGCGAATTTTTTTAGGAATTATAAAATTTTTTTCGTCAGTTTTTGAAATATCCTAATGCAATTTAATCCGTGGGTGTATTTTTATATTCTATTGAACATTTGAACAACTATATCTTATATCTCGCATACAACGGATTATTCCGATTCTTTAAAATTCGCCTTAAAAATCGCTGACCGCTGACCCGAAACCGGTTTTAGAGCCATACTTCTTTAGGCAAAATTGTTCAGAATGATCTTCAGCATATTTTTCGCATACGCGATTTTATAGTAAATAAATCGATTAGTCGAGTGATTATGCATCTTTTTTATAGTTGAAGCAAATGTTGACTGTCAATTTCTCAGAGTACTTTTTCAATAAAAACTAAAAGATATTCATGATCCTTTCTGGAGGTTTCTATTCAGAATTTATTCCTGCTGTTCCTCAAAAGAACGGCTTTATAAGATACAAGATGACAAGAAATACTTTACAGACGGTAAATAGTTCTCAAGAATATTTAAAATATTAAACAGCCTTTCGAGAATCCATACCTGTTGTTAAGTGACAAATGGGGCCCATTATAGGCTTTAAAAAGGCAAGAAATGTGTTACCGAACTGAAGGTAGTTCTCTCAGTAAATTTAAATCGAATCGATGGGCTTATCTGCTTTAAAGATCTACTTGTAAGATATTCTAAATCAAATTATAATAATACTCGTACACGAACAAAACTTCAGTACCGAATTCGAGAGGAAAATTCGATGTACAATACCACTATCTACTGATGCATATAGATATAATGAGCACTTTAAACCATAAATACTACTACAGTTCATTTAAATGGCAGATTCTCCGCGTATAATTGCTCTCCAAACAAAAAAAAAAAACATGTATTAAAATAAATTCACGGAATTTCAAACATTCTATTGAAAAACTATAAAATACATTTTCATACAATATTAGAGATAAATACTTGCCAACAACTTGATTCGATAGCCGTATACCTGAGTATCACGATTAGTTACCCACTTTTTTTGCCGCCAACATTTACCCACACAGCAACAAACAGTTGGATATGGAGGCAAAAACACACACCGCCATTGTTGCTGGCTGCCCGTCCGCTTGTTGGTACTATTGTTGTCTATAATTGAACTACAGATAAATATATATATCAGTAGATGTTATTTACAAGCGCATAATGTTATTACTGTAATCGAAATTCTCGTCATTATCATTATTATTATATTCGTATTGTAGTCAATTGCTGGCGCAGGCGAATAAAATCGTGTGTGTAGCGGTACGTTTGGAGTTCGCGAGCTCACAATACTCTGTTTTGAGTTAAAGTATGGTAATAGCCGCTATAACATCTTGACTTTCGGAGTTGATACGAAGTTGGAGTGAGATGTGACAGTTAGTCGTGCGAATGTTTGACAGCTATTTCTTCATGTCACTACAAATTTGACTGGAGATCTTTAGTATGAAATTCTGCTACCTTATTGGTGTAGACACCGCTTACACGGTTATAGCCGAGTTTACAACAGCGTGCCAGTCGTTCTTCCTTTTCGCTCTTTGGCGCCAATTGGAGTTTGTAAGTGCACCCAGGTATTTTCCCACATAGTCTTTCCACCAGAGTCGTGGTCTTTCTTCTCCTCCGCTTCCCTCAGCGAGCACTGAGTCGAGCGAGTTTTCATCCATACGGATGACCTAGCCACTGTTGCCGCTGTTCGCGATATGCTGAATTATGCCCATGCCGCCGTACATCTCGTACATCTCATCGTTCATCGATAGCTGTATTCGCCGTTGCCAATGAGCAATGCCGTAAATCTTCCGTAGAACATTTCTCTCGAAAACTCGTAATGCCGACTAATCAGATGTTGCCATCAACCATGCCTCTGTACCATATAGCAGTGGGGACTAATAAAGTTTGGTCTTTGTTCGTCGAGTTAAGACTTAACTGTTCAACTGCTTACTCAGTCCGAAGTATCCACTATTGGTAAGAGTTATTCTGCGTTGAATTTCTACGCTGTTTTTGTTGTTGGTATTAATGCTGGTTCCAAGATAGATGAAATTAACTACGTCTTCGAAGTTATGACTGTCAACAGTGACGTGGGAGCCAAGTCGTAATTGCGGCGACTGTTTGTTTGATGACAAGCGATATTTCGTCAT
This sequence comes from Bactrocera latifrons, assembly GCF_001853355.1. Taxonomy (NCBI): domain Eukaryota; kingdom Metazoa; phylum Arthropoda; class Insecta; order Diptera; family Tephritidae; genus Bactrocera; species Bactrocera latifrons. Next base: position 1,264,427 of record NW_017536296.1, on the reverse strand, counting down.
CATCGTATATCATCGGCATACGACAACAGCTGTACCCTCGTTTAGAAGGTTTTATCTTTTTTTTTCTATTCAGCTCTGCGGCATGATAGAGAGTGAACTTGTCTGAAACCTCTTTTGGTATTGAACGGCTCTGAGAGGTGTTTCCCGATTCTGGTAGAGCTTTTGATATTGGCCGTTTGGTCGTTCTATCAAAAGCAGCTTTAAAATCGACGAAGAGGTGGTGTGTGTCGATTCTCTCTTCACCGGTCTTTTCTAAGTTTGGCGCATGTCTACTATATGATCAGTTATTGATTTTCCAGGTCTAAAGCCACACTGATAAGGTCCAATCAGTTTGTTGACAGTGGGATTTAATCTTCCACACATTACGCTCGGTAGAATCTTATATGCGATGTTGAGGTAAGCCTCCTCACACGGTAATTGGCGCAGGTTGTGGGGAAGGGAGTTGGTGGATTGCGCAGAGCACACTCAAATTCCAACAATGAAGTTGATATATACTGCTTTTCAGTTCTTTGCCACCGTACTTGAATAAATCGGCCGGCAATCCGTCGGCCCCCCGCTTCTATCAGTTTTTGATAAATTGGACCAGCATTTCAAACACGATCTTTTCTCCATTTGTCAGAATCGTCGAAATCGGATCACTGCAAGATATTTCCTTTTTTTTTTTGTTTTGACAAGACATCTTCAAAAAATTTATCTTGGCTTATGGTTCAAACAAACTTTTTATATACAAAGGGTATTCTAGCTTCAGTGCAACCCAAGTTAACGTTTTTTCTTAGTATTAACTAAAAATGAACTTCATTTAAAATCGACGTGAAAAAATTGATTCAAGATCCGGGTTAAATTGGGTCTATTGATCTAATTTTAGAACACAATTTTGTTCTACGACTAATTTACAATCACACAGAGCAGACCAGAAACCTGGTTTTAAACCATAAATTTTAGTTATATATGTTGCTGTTGTTGGTGTTATAAAATCACTATAGTCGTGCTATGGCACACTCACAATCACCAACGCGATCTGTGATAATTTTATTATATTCATTTATCTTTCTCTGCCACAATGTGCTCATAATATTGGCTTTTGTTCGCATACAATACAAGTTTTCCGTAATTTTTGCTGTTATTGTAAATTAATATTGTTATCGTGTTTATTCTTGTTGCTTCTTCATTTCAATCTACCATTGTTTTTGTTTTATATTTTTTTTAACTAAAAATCTCTGATATTTCTTCTATTTAATTATTGTGCAAAAAATAAGAATAACAAAATTATTTAAGAAAAAATTTAAAAACAATAACAAAAACATGTTAAGTCACCGATCATTTGACAATGTTGCCGACCTACCTACCCAGCGCATCGCCCCTACAACCCACCGACCCGGAACACCCGCGCCGCAAAGTGACGTGAAGTGATGCTCCAATACTACTTGAACGTGGATTATCTACGTAAACACGTACAAATATGTACATACAAACTTATAGTAGAATAAGTATGTACAAATATATGTAATGTTTGTTGTTGTACACTTGTAGTCTTCAACATCTTAAACAATTTTGAACGCTAGGTGGCCACTTGGCATCGCGCAAGAAAGACTTAATGGTATCGTCTTACACCAACACACGCACACATATCAACAAACGAGCAAGCAGTCTCTACAATATTTATAGCGAAGAGTATTTCATATATATGTGTAAAATCGAAGGCACATATTCCTGCATGTGGTTGAACAGGTGGATCGAAAGAGGGACGAACGTGTTCACCGATTAACTGACTGACTGGCAGGCGGCCCATGATGGGTTGACTGGTTAGCTGCTTGTTGTTCGGGTTGCAAACATATCACCAACGCACCAAATCGCCTAGCAATGATTGTAATATAAGTGGCGACAATTTACGAGGGTTAGTTACAGGGTAACAGAAATTTGTTTCATGAGCGCCTTGGTAATCATAAATTTGAGAATCGGGAAAATTGACGGCAAATCATTTAAATTTAATTTGACAGAAAGACAGTAAATCAAAGTGTTTTGTGTAATACGAATAGATGGTGATGTGAGTCCTAGAACTATATTTTCATTATTTGATATTAAAACCTTGTGTGCACGGTTCTTTTGCAGTTCTGACTCAAGCAAGTGCTTGTAAAAGTCATTAAATATATCCGAGAAGATATATCTTAAAGGATTGCTTGCCTCCTCCTTTACCCTTTATGCGCGGAGTGCTGAACTTATATAAACTTCAGAAATACCAATTGTGACCTCCATTGCAGGAAGCTTCGAACAGCCCGTCATGGACTCGATGCTACTCGCGGGTGCGATTGATAAGCTCTTGGATGTTTTTAGCTCTGTGTGTAGGGCTATTACCGAAAGCTCCTGTCATCTCAAAGCTCAGAACGGTAAAGGAAAACGATTTTGGTGGATCTTGTGAACTATTTTCTTATAGTAAAGTTTATCTTTCATGTGATAAGGCTTAAAATCTTGACGCACTCAAGTTGTCAAAGTTTATAGAAGAGAGTGAGGCACTAACTGCTCTATTGTCTAAACGTTGCAGCACTGAAGGTGAAACATATCGTTTGTCTTACCTTCGCAAACCAGAGAACAGCCTGGAATAAACTTAGTCGTCTCAGAAAATTTGTGATACGCTTAAATAGCTTTAGACTTAGCCTTGTAAGGGTCTCATGATCTATTATATTGGAGTTTTAGGTAAGAAATACAATGACCATAATGCTAAGCTGTTCAATTGAGATTCTTGTTAGGTTCTAACCCGTCTTCTTACTTATTTAAAAGCCAGGCATTGCTGAATCGATTCCCAGTGCCTTCCTTTGTCGAGAAGTTGTGACTTCTTGACATGAACAATAAAGAAGTATCGTTTACTAACTTTAAAGTCCGACGACATTATCGCTAAATCATCAGCAGAAAATGTAGATTAAATTTCCGCTGGGGGTTCAGGAAATTCCGAAAAAATCATTAAAATTGCCCTTCTTCAGCTTTACTTCTTAACTGGCCACCTAGTTCAAAGTTGAATGCAATACTGATACCATTTCCGAATTCCAGCTCGACACTTTAACAGTTTATTTGTAATGTGGTTATCAATACCATTTAATACCCGACACGCCCTCGTAAACGTAGAAATTTCATTAAAAACAAATTGTAATAACAACAGAAATAAAACAGTGCGAACAAGTAACCGGTTGGATAGCTTCGCAGAAGCAACATCGCACAACAGCTGCAACAACAACAACAGCAATCCAGTTGGCAAGCCGTCAAGCAACACAAAAATCCCCAATACTAGCCTTTTCTAAAGGCGATCAGCCAAAACCGAAGCCACATCTCACAAAATAACTACAATAGCAACAACTAACATACTAACTGTTGCAAAAACAACTACAAACACTACTAAATAAATAGATGGCTAACAACAAATTCAGCTGGCACTGAGAAAAAATCTAAGACCTTCCACTCGACTTGGCCAACACGAGAGCGCCGCATGCGCGTATTCAATGCGGCTGAGCGAGTGGCTTCCTGAGCGACAAAAGCACAAACAAAAATAGCTAAATAAAACAAACATCGAAAACTAAAAATAAAAATAAAAACAAAAACAGTTTGAAAAAGTCACCATATATGAATATAAAGTATAAAATAAAACATCTCCAAACAACAAGCTCCAAAATAGTCCGTGAATTCCGCCGGCAAAAACACAGGCACGTACGCAAGCCACTCTTCAACGCGCCGTGTACGACGAATAGACACGGATATGGTTAGACTATAACTTTTTGACGTTTGTTTGTAGTTAAGATCGAATGAAACACGTTCAATTTATGCATGTTTATGGTGTTCTAATATACATCAAGAAGAAGAATATACATATTTACATGCATAGCTTTATATATGTATGTACATAACGACATTGAAATGTGTGGGTAAAAAATGTGTGGGTAAAATGGCTTGGAATTTCAGCAGTTCGGTCAAGTTCTAAACTCATTTCATAATTTCTCAGGTAAATGACAGCTTGTTGCTAGTTGGTTTGAAGAGCAGATGGTCTACAGATTGTAATCAAAAAGGCAAAAGAGTACTTGTAGAAATTCGAAAACGAACGGAGTTCATTCTTAATAATAATAATAAAATCAGATCAAACTTTTCAAACACTGATATAGTCGCATACCCTAATATAGCTATTAACTGCAGAGAAACTATGAAACTTTAGCCCGTAAAGGAGAAACTTTTCTTTATTTTAAGAGATTTCCACTATGCCTTAAATGGGATATCGGGCAAGTGAATAAATTTCAATCGAGAAGCCCAGTTTTGGAATACTTTTTTTCAGCGATTGTTCGAATTAGAAGAATAATAAGAATAATATCTTCCAAGGCGTCAATAGTTTCGGGCTTATTTGCGTAGACAAGTGACTTCACAAAACCGCATAAAAGTAGTCCAGCGAGCGATTTAGATCTTGAAAAATACGTCAAAGGACTACGATGTAGGATAATGTGCTCACCAAAAGTTTCTTTCACTAAATTGACTGTTTCGTTCGTTGTACGAGGTTTGTAGAAAAATTATGGTAAATTTTGAATTTTCGTGTATTCGATTTTCGATTGTTTTATGGGGTTATAATGGTACTCATATCTTTTACTTATGCTGTCAAGATCGGCCATTTTAAAGGGTTAGTTATTTTACTTTTTGTACCGAAATTGCTCACTTACGACCAAAACCAGCATGGCGTTGACATTACTCAAGGTATGTTGGACTCAGTCCGCGACGACCCAGATCTCCCCCATAGGGTCATAACTGGGGACGAATCATGACTTTAGGGTTATGACGTAGATATTCAGTAATCCTAATGAAAACTGCTGCATGAGCCAAGACCGAAAAAAGCGCTTCAAGTTAGGTCGAACGTGAAGGTTTTGCTAACACTTTTATTCGATTGCAGGGGCATTGTACTTCATGATTTCTTGCCAAAGGTTTGTGCAGCCAATGAAGAATATTACCTGCAAGTTCGCGAGAAGTAATCCGCCAGTAACGCCCAGATTTTTGGAAGAACAAAAATTAGCTTCTGGCGAGCGTAGCCTTGTCTTCTTAGAACCAAAGGTCGTCTACATCAACAACCTCCAAATCAGACACGAAAAAGTTATTAATCATGGCTCTACATCGTTCCACATTGATTGTAACATTATGAGCGGCGGGATTCCCTCTACAAACTGTACATTTGAAAGGAATCGAGAGGTTAATACAATATATAGAATTTCACTGAAGTTTTTCCCACATTGTTTGAATATCATAAAAACTTGAGAATGGAGAAAATTTTAGACCGGCAAAAGTGATAACGGTAAAATCAATGTCTTTGGAGAAGAATCAAACTTCAACCTTATTTTTTTTTCTTAGAAATTCCTATTCAGAGTTACATATCCCTTGAATGACCTATATATCAAGAAATACCCTGTTAGACCCTATTAGAATGTTAGTAGTAAAGAATGATTAGACGATCTCTACTTTCTCTGCGATACCACTCTTGGGCCATACAAATACCAATGCGACTGTTTTAAAATGAAAATGTCCTAACGTTCATGACTCTAGTGACTCTACAACTGTCAGTTTTGGTTGAAAACTGAAATAGTCACAAATCCCAATTACATATATATCTATGTACATATTTACCACGACTAGCCAAGAACTTAGACCTAAATTTACTGTTATAGAAACTGGAGCACACAGAGCAAAAGTTCAAGAATGCTCGCCTAAAGATCTCCATTCCAGGAATCAGATTATTTTCAAGTACCAGAAGTTGAAGTAACAAAACTAAACTCGATGAGACTATGGACCTCTCCATTCCCTATCTTAATAAAATTTGGTTCTTTAACTACTGATGACTTTAGGCGGTAAGCCCGCTCTGACTTCGATTATGAATTACTTGATGCAATCCCTTACTATAAATCTGAGATATTTGCTAAGTGAAAGCAATCCTTCTAGAGGCTACCAACTGTAAGTCGCAAGTTCTTCTAATTATGCTTGAAGCTTTCAAGATTGAACATCTCCAAACCATCGATTTATCGCATTTTTACCGAACATTTGGGCTAACGAAAGGTGTGTGCACGGTTTGTTTTGCACAAATTGACTGACAACCAAAAAATGCTAAGAATCCAATATTCGAAGGACAATTATTTGACCAAAAATCACATTTTAGCCATTAACCGATCCCCGTATTCACCTGATATGGCACCGTGCGACTTCTTCTTTTTCGGAAAAAGGCATTTACTCATGAAAGGAAAAAGTTATGCAGACGTAGAGGCCATTCAAATGGCTTGCACTGGCAAACTGGCGGCCATACCGGTCAACGAGCTGATACACTCAGTCGACATATTGTTGGACCGCGCAAAAAGCTGTTTTTTTTTACAGTTCTGTTTACTTTGGAACGCACCTTGTATAACCGAATAAGGATCGCTTCGCGACGTTCAGTAGATTCTAGGAATTCATTTGAGTGCAGTGAGTTCTTGCGATGGATGAGAAAGCAAAATAGACTTTCGAACGCTGTACAAGTCTCAATTCCTTTTTATTACATTCTATATCCTAGAAGCTTCACCCAAAGCTTCCATTGGCTCTTTTATTCTTGCCAAATCTTTCAGTATCTCCAAAGAGGAATCAAAGTCAAGCTTAAACTTCGGACATGCTGCCATAATAAATGTACATAAGTATTTTAAATTCATACCTAACGTTGGAAATATCAAGATTTTGGCGACGAAGAATAGTGGGCTTCGTTTGAAGCCAGCTGCTATTCAATCCTATCAACGAATCTCTCAACCTTAACGCCAGGAAATTAAAATAAAGTTCTGATGAAAATCATTCTTCCGTGAGTTTCAAACTTTTTTGAACCCTCTACTGCTCGATGAAAATCTAAAGGCACAACCAAACTGAAACGCATGCGCGTTCCAAAACTAATAAAGACGTTGACAGTAAGTTAATAATCGTATTATTAGGCGCACAAATGGAATGCGCATGATAAAGTGTATAATTAGATTTAACACCTTTATGTTAAATAGGGCCTAACATAAATTGAAAAAACGCAACAAAAGTCAAAGCTGCTAACGCACTGAAGGACGATCATATGTAGATAAAATATTCTTCTTTTCTCATACACACACGTACAACTTTCAATATTTATTACACGTGTAATTTGATACGCCCATTTCGATGGCTGTTTTATAGCTTAAGAATTTTCGAAAGTAAAGCCTTTCGACATTTTACTGATTTCTGTTTTGGTGCGATCCCCACCAGCCACCATTAATCACTCTCACCAATATTATATACGCTACAAACGGCTTTTAACCACGATCAGCGCTCTCCTAGACACATATATACATCAACAAATACACGAGGAGTAAGGGAATAGTTTTGTAAGAGTGACCAGATCACCAATAGAAGCAGGAGAGAGCCAAACAGGAGTGTAACTATTATTTTTTGCAGAAGCAAAATGCTGAAAAGACGCTAGGCGATTACTCGTAGATCAACAATTGTCGTTGTGTGGATGCGAGAGATCACTCATCCACGCTACACACAAAACGCGGCTCGAAGACAAATCGCCTGCTAGTAGTGGCTCAGTATAGAGCTAGACTTACAAGCTTGAGCGCGACGCGAAGCGATTTTGCAAAACAAGTTACTTTTCTATGAGATTATTTGCGAAAATTTGCATTAACAGCCGAAGCATTACGATAATGTAAATAGGCGGCAAGCGAGTATATGACAGAGTACGAATCTAGTACGATAACTGACGACGAGCACCGCTGTCACTAGTTATTTGGCTTTTTTTTTTAGATTTTTTTGACAGGCGTCAAACGACGCGGTAAATATTATGTGCCTGATAGGTGACAGAAGCAGCCAATAAATGTGACAAAAGGATAAATAAATTAATAGATAAACAAGTTTGTGTATAAATAGCGCACAATTAACGAGATAAAAGCGCGCCTCAAGCGAGATGTGCGAGTGAATTTCGTGGGGAAATGCATTGCTAAAATGTAGAAAAAGTTCAAAACCAAGTTTTTGTTTATTTGTGAGCCGGTTTCGAACTCTCGAAAGTGTTGAAACTGAAAAATATTTGATAAACATTTGGTGTGAAGAAGTGTGAAGAAATGTGAAATAAAATCAAATGAGGTAAATGAAACAAAAGGTGGCAACTACGCAATGCTTTCCTTTTTGTTTGTAAAATGTAACGTAATTACAGCAACAATTATGTGTTAGTGTAGTGCACATTTTCCAACAGTAAATATATATATAACAACCAATCAAACAACTAGGCAACAGGTTTTGAAAGCAGATGAAAATATTAATTTCAACGCGATTGCTTGCGAAAAAAACGAGTGTGATTGGATTTGAAATTTTTATAGGCGACTGTTGACACAGATTATGTGACGCCTAACAGTATTTGTAAGTGTTTCAATAAAGTGTTTAAATAAATAAATTAAATAAATTAAAATAAAAT